>NC_034604.1:78191736-78232149 GCF_900095145.1 Mus pahari | reverse complement strand
ATTTCCAGAGTGGTTGTACAAGCTTGCAATCCCACCAGCAACGGAGGAGTGTTCCTCCAGCTATCCCAGAGGAACCTAGCTCAGTTCCTCTGGGATGGCTGCAATTATTTTTAACCTGTGAGATATTATTTCAGCTTCCTTTGCAACTCTTCTTACTTGCAAGTTTTATCAGAATATATTACTAAACTGATTTATAAATAAACACATAGTCAAATAGTAATGGGTGTATTATAATTATATATTTGAGGAAATAAAAAAAATATGAAAAAATATGTGTAATTGATCTGGCCTCAATTACCCAAGAACTGGGGGAGAAAAACGTATTGGGCATAGATAAAGCTAGAATGCAAAGTAAAGGAGGGTAAGGCAGAAACAGCAGCTGATAAGACAAGATGGACAGGAGAAACTGAAGCAGAGGTCCTCAACCTTCCTAACACTGTGACCCTTTAATACAGTTATTAATGTTGTGGTGACCCCCACATAAATGTATTTTATTGCTACTCCATAACTGCAATTTTCCTAGTGTTATGAAACATAAGTGTCTGAAATACAAGCTATCTGACATGAGACCTCTCAAATGGGTCACAACCCACAGATTGAGAACCATTGGACTGAAGGATCAAGCTATCATCTAAAAATAAATACATAAATAAAATGAACACTTATTTTTTTAGAAAACTAGTCTATGGAGGGTTTATGACATCGAGAAAGAATACTAAATTACATTCAATTTGTAATGTGTATAGCAAACTAGAAACATAGAACTAAAAAATATAGGATTGGGATGAAGTAACCATTAGGATGCTCTTAATAACTTTTATCATTAAAATGACTTGTTTTATGTAAAATTTAAGGATGCTCATCCTATATTTGTAAAAGTACAGAGCATGTTTCTACATGTGCATCTGGAAAGATCACTATAATCTCCACCTGAATTAACTGGAACTGACCGGAATACACTTTCCGTAGACACTAGCTCTTGTGGGACCAAGAGACATCAAGCAAACTTCCAAGGGAAAGAAGCAACCAAGATTTGGACCCAGTTATGACTCCTATGAATCACATCAATGTGCAGGATAGCACAATCACGCTGACGGTGCAGTAGTGGTACATACTGCCTTGGAGGAAATCAATAGCTCTCTAATTTGACTTAAGATCAGCTCAAAAGAAAAAAAAGCTGGTGGGGGACAACTTTTCCTGGTACTGCAAAGCTATATTCAGAAGCAACCAGTAGTCCTGCCAGCCAGAACTAGTTGACATAGACACAGCCTAAGCACCTACTCCAGGTCACTTTATAAGTGCATGAAACTGGACACTATTTAAAGAATACAGCAATAGGACAGTTGTGTATGCTTAGAATTTTTAAAGCCTACTTTAATAAGGGTACCCAAATGATTTGACCCCTTTTAGCCCACTGTTCAATGGTAGAGGAGAAAAGATGATAAATAGGATAAAGGAATGTACACCTGTTGAGAAGTAGTTCTTTGAGGGCAATTCCAATCTCCACTTGTCAGAATTCTAGCAATCCAATTTAGTAGTGTCAGGATACCAACACTCCATTTAAAAAATGTCAGCAAACACAAACCAACAATGGCAGTTGAATCCAGCAGAAACTGCCAGGCACGAGTCATCAGTAGCAACCAGGATTAGCTAGAATACCAGGAGTTCTCTTTCATGTCTCTCTCAGTGAAGTGAAGATCAACAGAGATGCAATTCCAATGAAGAGTTGCAGGGCTAGCTATGCAAACATGCTGTCACTGAGCATTGAGTCCTATTTATGTTCTTTCCAAACATTATGTGTCCTCCCCTGGGTCTTCCCTCAGCAAAACACCACGTGAGTCTGCATCATATGACACAACCAGAAACATTCAATTAGCTGTTGGATTTACCAATCATGTGTCAGTGGCTTATTTCTATCATAGAATATATAGATATAGTCTATAAAGTAATACAGAATACTTTTCTGCCTGCTTATCCTTTATTGAAAACTATATTAGCATTAATTTCCATTATCTTTTTGATGAGCTATTTCCTGAATTTTCAGATTGGATTTGACTTGATCTCTCAAAAAGTATCTCATAGGTGAAATGAGGCAAAACCAGCATAGCAAAATGCTTTTTCTGTTAACCTGAGTAGAGCTTTATTTAATGTGAATATATATATATATATATACAAATAACTGAAGACATAACAAGACTAACCAATTGCCTCAGAACATGTGAATACTTTCTACTTTCTTATTGAAGAATAGTAAAAATGTTTATTGAAACCTCTGCTCAATCAAACAGTTCTGCGTTTTACATAAGGAGTTTATCAACCTCAAATGGAGTAGTATGGTTTAGGCATGGATGTTAGAGCCAGACTCAAGCCATGAATGGAGAGGTAACAAGAATACACATTTCTAGTATTTCTTTGCAGTTTTAATTAGAGTGCTTAGACTGTCCATCATTAGAAATCCTCATAAGAGTTTTGGCTATTCTTTTCATCTCCATCCACTGACTATGGTTCACACCAGAATGCAGTATAAATAAATAAACTCTACATATAGTCTCTTTCATGTGACACCTCTGTCATATATGGAGGCTTCTTTTGTTCCCGAATCTTTTCATTGCCCACACAATGTCCTGACAAGTCCTGAAGCAAGCCCTCGATAGCAGGTTTTGGAGACATGAAAGTGTTGGTTCTCTCCCATGGTCCTCTACATTTTCTGAGTGGATGTTGAAGCACAGCCTGACGTAGCATGAAAACTGACTGATTAACTTCCTCTCTTATACTGAAAGATAATTATAGGACAATATATTTCATTAAGTGAAATCAAAATACCCTTAAAGAAGAATACAGAAAGACTGAAAAGACAGTGAGACCTGGGTCCAGTCTCTGCCAGAAGCTGAATGCATAAGGAGTACCACCTTGGGAGTGTGCTTTCTCATGAAGTGTGAAAATGATAAGCTCTGCTGTGCCTTTGAAATGTAAATAGAATTTACCTGTAAGCTTCTGTTTTTCACAGTTGTTGAAAACATTCAAGGAAGCATAGTTTCCACAAAATATGCCAAAAGCTTGCCTGTCCTTGCCTCTCTCTATATAAGAATTCGCTGCATTTTCTTCTTGCATTCAAAACTAGATGACTTAATTAAACTCATTCATTTATGTTTTGAATGATTATTCTGAGCTGTTCTTTTTATATCTTATCTTCTCAGAGGAACAAAGACCGTAGATGTTTTCAAACCACTAATTTTTTAATGTAAAAATGCATTTCTTTATATTTTTGCACTATCCCTTTTAATAATCTGATCATAAAACCTTAAATAAAAAATGGTTTCCACTTACAAAGGACAAGGGTTTGTCTGTGTAAATAAACTACACTAAATTATTCAGTCATGTTATTGAAATGGCTTGTGATATCTACATATTTTAATATTCCGTGTTCCTTTCTAAAATTTTAACTTTTATTTTTGGATACATAAACATATATATAAAACATATGGTATATATATATATATATATATATATATATATATATATATATATATAAACATATTATGATCATATTCATCTCCTCATTATCCTGTCTTTACCCTTCCGTTCCAACTGATTATCTTCTTCACATCTTATATTCATTTCTTACATTCTTACATTCATTTCTTTTATTCATTGAACATAATTTGGGTTACGTGTATTGCCTATACATGGATACGGGAGTATGTAAGCATGGGTTTGTATTAGTGCAAACACCACTGCAAACATTAACTATCAATATTCCACTATGGCTGAAGCTTCACGTGCTTCTACCTCATCCATGCTGGGATGTTGACTGTCTCAGTGATGGACAGGGCTCACTCTGGTTACCCTAGTTGCCATGAGTTCATAAGTGCAACGGTCATTTCATATCCAAAAAGCAGTGTTTCACAACATTCCTTCCCATCCACCATCTCCTAAATTTTTTTCACCCTTTCTTCTATGACATTCCCTGGACCATGGAGGGATGATACAAGTCCTATTTGGATATAACACATACAACAGGGGCATTATTCTCAGTACTTTGATTATTTAAGATTGTTTATATTGAATGATTCTCCTTTACAAAAAAGATCTTCTCTGTTCAAGGATGACAACAATAGTAGTTTATGAGTATAAATTTAAGTATTTTGAAGACAGATTGTCTACGTCAATTTACCAAAACAATAGTAATATGTCTTTTCAGCAGCTGAGATATTCTGAGTAATATTGGCACATAATTGGGTCCAAATTATATGTGCATTTCTTGAATGAATGGTTGGCAGATGGTTGAAGTGGTAACTTAAGGGTTCTTTGGAAAGTCAGTTGGTTGCTGTTTTGCTGGGGCAAACGTGTGAATGAACATTTAGTTAAAGAGGACACAGGTGAGGAAGGCTAAGGCAGACTCATGAACGTTTTGATGAAGCAGACACAAGAGAAAGGTTTGACTGCTAAAGCAAGCACATGAAAGGATGTGTGATAGAGGATTCTTTGCTAAAGTGGAGGGAATGTTACTAGGATGTCTCAGATGCAGTAGTACTATAAGTGGAAAAATCATACACATGCAGAGACTTAAGGGGAAATGAATCAGAAAATTTGGTCAAATGCTATATGGGAGGGAAAGAAATGTACAGCCATTCATTTCTCTAAGTAGAATAAAAAGCACAGAAAATAAAACAAATATTAGAGAGATTTGGCTCGGGTCTGTTAGGGTTTCACCTTACAGGAAATGGGACAGTTAGGAATACATTTGAGAAAGTAGCCCAGACACTTCACCATAGTGATACCAGTATCATTGCACTGCGCCAAGGGAAGTCACATAGCTTATGAAAAACATATTGAGGTTGATGAGATCACCCACTGCTTATCTGTGATCCATCATCCAGTGAGCAAGCTGACATGTATTGAGTGCCTACTGCATATTGTGTGTTTGGAGCACTGTTTGGAATGAAAAAAGAAAAACTGAGAGAAGAGTTCCCCCTCTGAAGAACTTTAAGACAAAAAAGGGAGGTACAGGAGCAGATGCCTGTATGGCAGGTATAGCTGTTGGGTGCTATCATGAACAGAAGCATGTGATTCAGAATCAACTTATTTGGGCTCATAGGGCTGGAACGGAAGGTTGTACCTATGCTAGGGAAGTGGCCATAGTAATGATGTGGCTTCAATCATGTGGTTTTGGTAAGTCGTGTGGCTACTGAAAGGATGGGGCTAGAGTGAGCAGGCATGCCACAGTGAAAGAATATTTGAGAACACAAGGATAAATAGGTGGAGAATGAACTGTGTAATAGGGTGTGTGGACCAGGTGAATGTCTTCTAGCTGAAGAGGTAAAACTATTCAAACCTCACTTCACGCTGACTCCTGTCTTGGGACTCCAGTCACATGTCTGTACATGATACCATCTCATCTAAAGAAGTTCTAGTGTACATTATCAGTCCTTGGAGCTACACTGTTGTATATTTCATTGACTTCATCAAGTCCACATATTGTTTTCCCTTTCCCAGAAATGATCTTAAGATCATTCTATCCCAAATGCATCAGTTTGCAATCCTTTTCCAGAGCTTTTGTCCAGTCCTTCAGCCCAGCCCACAACCCAGGAAACCTGTCTGTCTTCTTCTCTCAAACATCCATGGGAATAGGGCTACTAGGGGAAATACCTTACACTTCTTTCTCGATTTCCAAGACCTGGATTTAAAAAGCTAGTTTAGATATGGAGTAGGCAAAGGTTAGTATGGATGGAGTAACTAGGGAAAACTGCAGCTCTACCCTGACTTCTGTGACTCATGGTGATGAATGTGCTTTTGTGGCTTAAACATTCTTGAAGCTGCAGTTAGGTTGTTTCTGCAATATCAGATACTAAAGTACCAGGCACTTTTTCAGTTGCCACTCATTCACACTAACAAAGAGTTGCAAAACACCCCGGTTTCATTACAATATTACATACATTATAGTTTTGATTTCCCCAATTTGTGAGGTTTTTAGAATATACTAAAAAATACTCAATCCTCAGTGTTACTGTATCAATATTCCACTCACCTCCTAGATATTCAGAAAACCTCCTATAAAATCCACAGCATACATCTTACAGGCCTGATCCTCAACTGGGACCAGTCTACTCTAATCTTCTTTAGAGTGCATGCTTTGTTTTGCTTTGCTAACTAAACTAACTTCCAAGTAAACTGTGTCTTGCAGCTAAATTGTTTCCTCTGAGAAGACAAGGACTTAACATTTACACATTATTACATCCAACTTATTATAGTTAAGAATCAGCTTCGAAGCCCTTTTACCCATTTAGAAACACTGAGAGAGTACTACACAGTTGTTCAAAAGCCAGACTCATTTTCTCTTTATTTTAGTCTCTTAGACATTTATCTGGTAATAAAATCTCACTGGAAAATAGAAACTAAAGAAATTCCTTTTTTTCTTTTTTTGGCTTCTCTCTGAGCATAGACTTGAAGATTGACTCCTCGAATAAGAGAAACATGTATTACAAAATCGTTTGGCCTTTCCAAATTCCAAAAGAAGGGAGAAAAAAAAAGAGGATAGAATGATAAAACCTCTAGTATTCCTCTCAGTTCACAATGTTATAATTAATGATCTTCAAGTGTAAACATTTCAAAATTACACACATTCAAAATTTTACAACATAGGTAACCCATTACTGAAATCTTGCCACTCTTAAAATTCAATTTTACTGTTGGTCATATAGAAATTATACTTTGGGAAACTGAAAAGATGGGTCAGCAAAGTGGTTAAGAATACATACTGCAAATATCTTCCTGAGTGAGGTAATTCAGACCCAAAAGGATATGCATGGTATATACTCACAAATCAGTGGATATTAGCCAAAAAAACAAAACAAAACAAAACAAAAACACAGAATACCCAAGATACAGTCCACAGAACTCAAAAAGCTTAAGAAGCTGAAGGGCCCAAGTGAGAATGCCTCAATCCCACTTGGGTGGGAGAAGAAAGCAATCATAGGAAGGGGGAGGAAGGAAGGCACTTGGGTGGGAAAGGGGACAGGGAGGGGAAGAGAAGAACATAACTAGGGATTGGGTGGGGGGAAAGGACTGAGGTCTTGAAGGCCAGCAGAAAGAATGGAAACAGGCAACCTTGGGAGGTAGGAGGTGGGGGGACCCCCAGAATGTACCAGAGACCTGGGATGTGAGAGACTCTCAGGACTCAAAGGGAGGGACCTTAGATAAAATTCCCTACTGTGGAGAGGGAACTTATAGAGCTCACCTCCAGAGAAAGACAGGGCATCAAATGAGAGAAAGGGGTTCCATCCTACAGTCAAAACTCTGACCCATAATTGTTGCTGTCTGAAAGAACTGCATGGACAAAAATGGAGAAGAGCCTGAGAAAATAAGGTCCAGCGACAGGCTCAAAATGGAATCCAGCTCAAGGGAAGGCTCCAAGACCTGACACAATTACTGAGGCTATGGAATACTCACAAAAATGGACCTATCAAGACTGCCCTTTGAATTACCCAACAAGCAGCTGAAAGAGTCAAAGGCAGATATTTACACACAACCAATGAATGGACAGAAGCTGCTGAGGCCTGTGGTTGAAATAGGGAAAAGCTGGAAGAAGCTGAGGATGAGAGCGACCCTGTAGGAGGACCAGCAGCCTCAATTAACCTAGACCCCTGAGAGCTCTCAGACAATGGAACATTGAACCAGGCAGCTTTACCAGCTGATATGAGCCTCCAACACATATACAGCAGAGGACTGCCGGATCTGAGTTCAGTCAGAGAAGATGCACCTAACCCTCAAGAGACTGGAAGCCCATTAGAGGTCTGGTGGGGGGAAAGGGTGGGGAGTGGAGAAATCCTTGTGGAAATAGAGGGGAAGGGGGGCAGAGGGAGGTATGAGATGTGGAACAGTCAGAGGGTAGACTGGGAGGGGGATAAAATCTAGAGTGTAAAAAAAAAAGATTAAATAAAATTTAAAATAATACATACTGCTTTTGCAGAGCAATTGAGTTCAATTCCAAGCAACCATGTCAGGCATCTCAAAACTGCGTGTAACTCCATCTCTAGGGGAACTGGTATTTCTGGCCTCCACAGGCACTAGCATTCAAATGTACATATGCAAACAGAAACACACATACATACTCATAACTTAAAACTATAAAAATAAACCTTAAAATTATATTTTGGGTTTAAATTGTCTCATTTCATAGCATATGCAAAAAAAAATACAGGAGACCTGGAAGTATAAATTTAAATGATGGTGCCATAATACATCAAAATCAATCTATAGAGCATTACTACAGAAATAAAGTAAGAAAAACTAAGGCTGCATTAGAGGGCATGAAAATAAGTTCATGAATTTACACAAAATAAAAGACAATCATGTTTAAGATTTCATTACAAAAGATTTCTTTTTAACCCATACAGAACGAAGCAGACAATCTTTGTGCAAAAAGTTGTCTATGGTTATAACAGGGTATAGGAGTTAATCAAAAGCCCCAAGGTAGACATGATTTCTTGGCATTCAATTATTTACTTATTAGGTTTTCCCTTTCAGCAATGATATTTTAATGCCAATACTTTATATTAAAGAACTAATTTTAGCTGTTTCAAGGAGAGTAATACAACAGCACTCACAAGTTAGACCTTCAGCTGCATAATTAAAAGGGCTCCTGTGAATGTGAGGCTCTCCTGTGTCTTCATATTTTGTTAGCACTTCTTTCAAGCATTGTCATCTAACTTTCAGACAGGCTTAAAGACAGGAGAAAATAAAAGCAGAAGGCTGCAGTTGAAGCTTAGTGATACAAGCCTCATCCAGCATTTGCAAGGTCCAAATCTAATCCCCAGGACCACAAAAACAAACGAGCTAATTACTTTTTAATGAAATGCAAAGTACAGTGTATCCACGTTCCTGAAATATGAATCAGCTCTTTTGAAACTGCAATACAAATATCTAACCTGACCATTTCTAAAAGAAAACGCAACATCTGTCAAGTTAATTGATGCAATGTTAGCTAAAATGCCAGCCATGTGGAGGAAAGTGCTGGGACACCATTTAGCCAGTATGGGGACTCTGGTGGGCATAAGGCAGGAGTTCCAGGAAGAAGAGAGCTACATCCCACCCGTCCCTAGACTGACTGCTCTAGTGTAGAACAGGAAACAAATGCCCAAGTTTCCAAACAAAGAAAATACTAATATTTATATAAATGAAAAGTCTGTCTTGTCACCATAAAGAAAAAGTATCTTATGGGAAATTGTCTTGAGACTATCATTCAATCAGTCATTTGAATCATGAGATAAATTGCAGGCAAGCTATTATTTCAAACTCATTATAAAACTAAGCCAGAAACATTCGTTTCTATTAAATCACATGGCTAGAAAAAGAACAAATAATATATTTGTGTCCTTTGTGCTTTAAAAATAGCTACAGCCTGGGCAAAAACCTTGCATGTCAGAAGTGAAATGAAGTTACATTTTTTCACACCTTCTGATTAACTGTCAGTGCCTTCAAAGTCCCAGAAACTGGAAATGAAGAATGTTGTATTGAGTTAAAATATCTACTAATTGGGAATAATAATGGCAAGTGGACAAAAAAAACAAAAAGTACACAATGTAGGGAGTTTCTGAATTCCTGTCTCAGCCAGACTCCATGTGCTCCTCAAAAGATTATAGAATTATAATAAGAATAATTTTTGGTCTTAGTAATTTCATCCCTCAATACAGTAGAAGGTTCTTACTTCAATACCCGTGTGATGGATCTTCATGTGTTTGCACAGGTGATATGGTGTGGAAACATCTACATTTAGCAGCACGTAGCTTGAATTCAATTCTTTAATTTACTGTGAAGCACTGATGCTGTGAACCCATTTTGAGATAGATTTACTCTTATGTATAATTTAATAACAATAATACTTGCCTCAGAGAAATTTAACAGATGTCTGAAATAAATTAAGCTTCTATTATAATATTCTCTTATAACCACTTAATAAAATAATAGGGTTAGCTTTGTTAGTTATTAATATCAACACATTCAACTCACCAAAAAATACATGCAGAATAAAATAAGCTGAATATGTGTGTGTGCATTCATAAATTAAAGAAATGGTAAAAATGAGAATTTAACGATGTAATTAATGCTTTTCAAATAAAAAAACAAAGTTGTTTCAACAAATAACGCCCATGTAGATTTTCCCTTTTAATATGACATAGCACTAGGAACATCTAATTATTAAAAAATGATCAAGTGTTTTAATAAGAGGGAAAATATTGCAACTAAAAATAAAGTTAGGTTTTGAAAGTTACATAATCATTGTAATCTAACACAAAGGATAATTTTGAGTTATATCAACTATATTTCACATGATGGCAAAACTAACAAAAGTTTTAGTCTAATGAACATGACTTTTAAACTGAAAAATAAAAACAGAAAGGACAATGCTCATCAAAAGAAATTGAAAATGTAAAGTCAGGGAGGACAATGACTGTGTCAGTGAAGAGCTTGCCACAAAAGCGGGAAGACCTGAGTCCAATCCTTAGTACCACATAGACAGGCTGGCGCTGCAGTGTGTGCCTCTATCACAAGCCTGAAAATCCAGAGACAGGAGGGCATCTGCAACTCAGAGGCCATGCAGGCTGCACAAATCAACAACATTCAGGTTTAAGGAGACTGTGTCTCCAAATATGGTGGAGAGTGATTGAGGAGATCGCCTCACAACAGGGTCTGGCTTCCACACACATGAACATGAACACTCATGTACCCACAAAGATGGAAAGAATGCATACTATTGCCTTTGTATACCATTGCCTTTGTGAGACTAGTTTTAACCTCATGTCAAAATCTAACTTACCTGAAGAAATCAGCTAGCCAATTTTTAATAAACATACACAGAAAAATCAATAAAGCACTACCTAACATATTAAAATGCTGTATAGGGCAACCAAGTAGGATTTATTGCTGTAATCCAACATGTTAATTGAGTGTAAACATCACATATTCATCTCATAAAACACAAAGAAAGCACTTGACCTTATTAACACACATTTATAAAAGAAACACTCAACAAAGTAAGAATAGAAAGTAATTTTTCTGTTTAACAAAGGACAGCTCTGAAAACCTCACAACTAACTTCATACTTCTTCATGAAAAACACAGCTTTCTTCTCAGCTACACGCATGGCCTCCAAATCTTACCACCTCCATTCAGTGGAGGGCATGGGTTTTCCTAGAGAACACAACTCAGGGTGACCATCTTGTGAGTGCCGTTTATCTCTCTGTTCCTCCAGTCATCTTCCCAAGAGACTAAGACAAGTAAGATTTCCAGGAAGTGCAGCGAATATTTTCCAGCATCTGTCTAAAGACTAATATATAAGCTTGGGCTTCCTGACTTCTAAGCAGGAAATAGCTCTCACAATCAATGATGTCACCATAGCTACAGGCGGGAAAGCAATAGGGAGTGTTGCTCTCACAGAACATAGTATCTTTGTATATACAGATGCACCTGGCTCTAGGATTCTTGTTCACAGAAAGCCAAAGAATCTTCACTGCCACCATCTGGACTTCTGTCGGGGACTTTTGCATGCAGCAAGTAACATTGAAAATGTTCACCCAAAATCGATATGAACAATTCCTAAGAGAATAAAGAGCGGCTTCACAGTGTTACTTTCCCTGGTATTCATTGACAAGTTCACTAGCATAAAATTTCTTTTAGTTTATCTATTTCAGGAATTTATAGACTATGGAAGAGAAAGGCATTAGCAACTAATGAAAACCTTGGAAAATTAAAATTAATGGGCTTGATATAAGCAATTGACATGGTACATTGCACCTGAGGAATACATATTAATTTTAAACATATGTGAAATTCTAACAGAAATGAAATACATATTAGGAATTAAAGAATGTACCAATAAATTCAAATGGGCCGGTCCGTTATAAATCATCTTAATGATTGTCTGATTATGGTACAATTATGCAAGTTCAATTTTAAGATGATATCAAAATGTAGGGGGTGGAATAAAATAGTATTTTTATTATAACACAAAGTTCAAAATAAATATCGCAAATTTCACACTATTATAAATAAAGGACTGAAACGTAGGTGACAAGAGAGCGATAAATCTACCTAAGCATAGGCACACATGTCTCTAAGGAGGAACCTGACTCATCACTCCTCTGTTGGATGCTCATCCTAGAGACTTCAATGAGAAGAGAGCAGGCAGGGAGCAGTGGCAGAAGAATTACTTGTCAAGAACCCAGTAGCACTGTCTTAGCTAGTGATCAAGGTCAATATCATCAGTCAGTTTACCGTGTTAGTAAATGTCCTTGATGGAGCAAAAACAGTGCTTTGTAACCATTCTCCAATGCTCCTGTATTCTCAATCCAATTATATAATACACATCAGGTTAACTCCAGAACTTTCCACTATGTACTTGACCAGAGCTCCTCAAAACTTTCAAGTCATAATGTCTAGGAAATAGAACAACCTAAATGTCCTTCAGCTGACGAAGGGCTGAGGGAAATGTGATATATGGTTGAAACTAGAAAATATTGTACTGGGTAATGTAATAAAAATGTAAAATAAATTAATGAAGAAAAGTTGGATGCTGTGGCTTGCACTCCTAACCTCAGCTCTGAGAATATGGAAATAGGTAGAGACATGGATTTCCTTGGCAAGCCAGTCTAAGCTAATTGGTGAGCTTCATGTCCCAGCAAAACATCCTGTCCCCAAAATCAAGATGGAAAACTCCTGAGGAGAAACACCCAAAGTCAGATTCTGTCCTTCACACAGAAACATGTGCATAGATACATAGACAGACACATATAGACAAAACAAAAACACATCTGGCAAAATGGTAATAAACAAACAAAAGGGTGTGGGGCACATGATGTAGCATCCTGGATGTAAGGAATTCTGAAAGAGAAAAAGCATCCTGAGTCAAAATTAATAATTCAAATAATGAGCCAACTTAATTAGTACTGAGCACCAATCCTGGATGATACTTAAAATAAGAAACTTCCTTTATTGAATTCATAAATCAAAATTTCACTCAGCTAGATTAAGGTAGCTGTTCATATGATACTGCCCAAGCCCCATGCATCACAGTGTTGGAATTCTAATCTTGAGCCACAGTACTTTTGCTGAAGGTTTCACAAGTTCCCTTTTAATTATATATTTGTGCATTTATGCACCACAGAAGGAATGGAAGAGGGGAATTAAAATTAGGAAAACAATTAGCTTTATATCTTCATGAATAACGTACCCTTTATCTCCATTCTTCCCTTCCTTAACACCTGATGTCACCCTTTCTAATTCTCCTTTCTTAGGAAGACTCATAATAACACAATTACTACGAGAAGTTAACAATTGGTAAAGGGATGTCAGAGATCTGGGGAACTCTACATTATCTTCTCAATGCCCCTAAAAATTAACTTATTTAAAAATAAGTATATATGTGAAGTGTGTGTGTGTGTGTGTGTGTGTGTGTGTGTGTGTGTGTGTGTGTTGTTTATGAGGTTAATAGCATACATCTAAGTAACTCATGGGTACATAATATTAAACTTCATTAATATTAAACTTCACTAATAACGTTGAAAATACTACTTTGAATTGGCAGACTATAATAAAATATGGGAAATTATATTTAATAAAAAAATGAAGCTTGAAAAATTAAATGTATGTTTTCAGCTTAGGAGAAGAGGGGGGAAAGTAAGTCCAAAGAAATAAAACAAAATGATTGACTGAAAATATAACATGGAGGTTTATTCCTCTCAGGACCCTCAAGGCCAAGAGCTTGAACTATTTCCCTAAACCTCACAAGGAATCTCAAATCACCAGCAGGGAACTCCCTCTGGGTAGTCAACAGGGACACAGGTTCCACATATTCAAACCTGAACTCATCTCTTTTCCTGACAAACCCTTTCTTTCCCCAACAGGTGATCTCAGAAGTGCACTGTAGTGTGTCTGTACAGCAGCTGGCTTCTTTCTGAACTACTCAGTACAGAGTGGTGGAGTAGGCAGGGGCGAGACTGAAGGTCTCTACTCTTAGAATTTATTTGAATCTTTCCTAATTTGTATCCATTAATTTTTCATTTAAAGAATTTCACTGGTCCTTTTGATCATAGTCTTGTTGAATTATCCCAAATTCATTTCTACCTCAGCCATACCATACACACACACACACACACTCTTATGTAAATGCATATATGCATGTGAATGCAATTGCAATAAACTGCAGATTTATAAATTTCTTCATTTTTTGACTTTATCTAAATGCTAATTGGCAAGATTTAATGTAATATCTAAGAATCTGAAAAGACTGACCTTTTTTCTAAGCCCTAAATAAATATCTTATGGTTAGAAGTGCTATGTTCAAATTTTTGCTGAGATGTTATCAACTATGTTCGTGTGTGTGTGTGTGTGTGTGTGTGTGTGTGTGTGTGTGTGTGATTGAAAACAGATTCTTCTCTCATACTGTATATCCTGACTACCTTCCTATCCCTCTGTTCCTTCTAGTTCCCCCACAATGTCCCCTGTTCCCTATATTCTCTCTCTCTCCATCTCCCATCAGCAAAAGCATGCCTCTAAGAGACACATTTTCCTTTGAAAGTTGTATAATTCTATCATTACTTCTAACAAAGTATATATCTCACATAAAGATGAATTACAGTGTCAATATCAGTAAAAGAATCTCCCTGCACAGTTTATCTGAGCAGACAGTGTATAGCATTTGTGTACATTTTTCACTCTAGGTGAATCGCATTTCCTGGTCTCATTTTCATAGTATGCTGTATACATTTACGCCCCCCCCCCGCCAGGTTGCTTACTAATGCTCCTGTTATAAGCATGCATATCTGTGAATCAATGTCTCTTTCTGTCTGTGATTTTTTTTTCAGGGTCAAAAGAACTACATTCTATCATTCTCTTCACAACAGGGTCTCTGATATAGAACATTCAGAAGCATTTGTGGAAAAGAATTAAGTAAGCATCAATGAAATTTACTTATGCTAGTGTCTAATCAAATCCAAGTAATAATCAGTTCCTGGTAAGTTTCTATTGAAGTGAGGCTCCTGTGACTCCCATGACTCACTAGGCCCTGGGGCTCCTGCCCTTTCCTTCATTCAGCTCCACATTTTTACATTATGTGTAGCTTTCTTCTGCTTGTCAACATCATATGGACTGCTTTGTTTCTGGAGGACCCCTGTGATGTCCTTTTCTGCTCCCCAAATGATCTAATTTAATAATCCTAGTTCCCTATTGAAGTACTCATTTTCAAGCCACCCTTTTCGTGTCCTCCCACGTTTGATGTGGAGGGCACACAGCAGTCTAGTAATTCCCAAATGCTCTGGCCCTTCAGATTTTCAGTTCTATACCATTTCTCCTGATTATGCTCATTTTGTTAGTATTGCATTTCGTATTTGGCTTCTATACAAAATACACAAGTCTGGACAGCATGATTTGTAATCTCCACATAATCACTGTGTCAATCACATTTTTCTTTAGCCCTCTAAGGAAAAATATGAACTAAATACTCCCTGCAGTATGTTCTACCTTCCTTTTGCACACTCTTTTATGCAATCTTTGAAGCACAATATTTCCTAACAAAAGAAAACTTGTAGATACATATATATTATCATTGAAAATTATAAAGAAAACTTGTAGATACATATATATTATCATTGAAAATTATAAATTTATTGAAACACATAAGAGAGGAATTATAGGTAAAACTTCAAGATTAATCACTGCCAAGTGATTATATTTAATGTCAGAGAATGAGACCAATTCAGGGTAGTCGATATCTCTGTATTACAAATATCCTTTGTAATTTATGGAACATATGATAAACTTTAATTTTTTCTGAAAAGTCCCTCATCTATGGTTGTCTAATATAAAAAAAATAGAAATTTATAACTACAAAGTCAGGGCAAGAAAGATAGCACTACACTCAAGAATGGGTGGTTTGTGGAATGAGGGGAGTGATATAGAGCTGCTGTGTAGAAAGCGTCCTCTGCCAACTGCTATCCCCACTACAGATGAGCCACCACGCTGACCCGGCAATGCCCCCCAAGACAAAAGGACCCCTGATCTTACAAGTGAAGAGAAGCTAAAGCTCATTTCTCTCTTCTTCTCCATCTTTCTCCCAACTATGACCACCCCCACCCCCAGCAACAAAATACATGCAGTCTCACCTCCTAGAACCAGCACCTTCATGTTCCATTTGTTCCTTCTTGTCCATGGATTCATTCAGCAATTATTCACTAGTTATATTGACTGGGCCAGTCACCAACTTAAGCCCAGGAGAATGACCTCGCTGTACTGTTACTTTACTCACCATTTCTCACTCAAAGCCATGTTCTTCACTTCTCCTCTTTTCTAGTAATAGCTGGTTTGTGCTGTATTGTTTATTTTAGTAATAGCCTTTTCTAAATAGAATGTGCATGCCATATATTCTACCCATATTACATACAATCCAACTGTTTTCCAGTATAGTCACATATTTGTGCAGCTATTAACATAAAAATTTCATAGCTCACATGACTTATTTTGATGTGTCAGAGGTCATCATGGGATGGTGGTGATCTAATAATGAAACAGAAGACAGTCAGTTGGAAAAGAGAAACCAGTTGTTTGAGAGTGATGACACTAGTGTGCTTTGAACAAGAGACGGCACTGAATCTCATACAGCCAGAGGTTGACTCAGTGATACATAAGTGTACACATTATATACAGTTTTCACAAAGGAGATTTTGCAATTTGCTACAACGTGAGTGGGTTAAAAAACACTACATTAAGTGCAATAAGCCACCAAAGAAAGCAGCTCTGCATGATCTCATTTATCTATGGACTCTCGATGGAGTTAAACATTAGAATGGAGGCTACTAAGAGTGGGAAGATGAGAAAATGGAGAGTTGTTAGGCAGAGATGTAGCCTATTGAGTGAATTTTTAGAGTCTAATATACATAATAGTGATTAACCTCAAAAACATTAATATATGCTGCAAATTTACTAGGATGATTTTAAGTTGCCTTTGGCACTAACAATAAATAGGAAAAAAGATAAGGTAACAACTTCATTCTTGTGGTAATGATTATATGATTATATGAAGTATATGTATATAAAAATTATAAAAATTATTAATGTGAACATTAAATATGTAAAAAATTTATTTTAAAATATCATGCATTCAAATAGCATGCATAGAATTTCAAAGGAGAAACAATTTATTTCCCAAAGAAAGGACATTTCCTAGACCATCAACATCTTCTTTATTCTTTACAGTTACTCCTGGATCTCTAGGCTGCTGTCCTGAAAGCATGTTCTTAGAAGCATTTGTTTTCACTGGTCTCTGCTTCTTTCACTGGGTTAAAGACACCATTGCATTATGTGTCTGTCTTTACTCTGTTGCTTCTTTCGTGTCAGAAAAGACTTCTGGTCAAGTTCATCTCCTACTGTCAAAATGTTACTGGATACTGAGCAGGTCATGTCTCTCTATTCCAATCCCGTCAATTTTTCTATATTTATCTATGCACTGAACACTTCTCTCTCTGGGGATACGTATTTATTATTTATTGATATCATTAATTTACTCTTTTAGTTATCCATGCAAAAACTTTCCCTGATTTTTTTATAGGTAATTATGGAAAAATAACATGTAAATTCAGAATTAAAGAGTAAAGAAGACATTTTTGGTTGTTTTTGTCCGTGAGTGAAATGGTAAAGATGATAATGATGGATGATTTAGATTTTCAGAACAAGGGAGAACACACATTGGAATACCAAACATTTAATGTGGCACTGGAGAAGAGAATGTTTGAGAGAGTAGTAAGGATATTCAGATCTAATTCTCCTATTAGTTCAATAGGCAACAAGAATCAACAGTGGGAGATGCAGAGAAGAATTAACATCATCTAAGAAAGCAATTCTCTAGAAAGACTTTCAATATCATCATGAAAAATTAGGTGAGCATTTAAGAGAAAATTAAGGACTGAAATTTCAGAACTCTCAGACTCATCATTGTCTACAGTTTGCAACCTAGTACCTCAGGTCAATGGGCTCCCATCTCACATCTTAGACACACAGGCTCAATTTTGCATTTTAAGTTCATGAGTTCTTGCTGTCTCTCAGGTTTTTAGACTCACAGTTGCATCTCAGGCCCACAGGTTCTCGTATCACATCCTAGGCCCATAGTCTCACCCTGTTTCTCAGGTTCACAGCTTTTTACCCCATATCTCGGGTCCGTAGGGTCCTGCCTATACCTCAGGTTCTTCCACTGTATCTAAGTTCACAGATTTTCACCCTCCATCTTAGGTCCATAAGGACCCACTGCACATACCAGATTGGTATATGTGAATTCTTATGAAGATTCTGTCCCTTCAGAGCTAGTAATACCCCATTATCACAGATCCCTAATGGGAGGAACATCCAACCTTATGACACTTCAGAATAGTACTCATATTTACTCCTCAGCTCTATCAGACTTTTGATATATAAAATGAATTAATTGCATTATAGAGTCTTTTGATTCTTATTTATTTATTTATTTATTTATTTACTATATGTAAGTACACGGTAGCTGTCTTCAGACACTCCAGAAGAGGGCATCAGATTTCGTTACGGATGGTTGTGAGCCACCATGTGGTTGCTGGGATTTGAACTCGGGACCTTTGGAAGAGCAGTCGGAGCTCTTAACCACTGCGCCATCTCACCAGCCCCGAGTCTTTTGATTCTTAAGTGTTGAGACTGGATTCCAACATTGTCAGTTAGTCTAAATTGCCTATCCATTTTCAACTAAAATGAGGAGACTTCCAAGGGAACAGACATACTGCAGTCTTAGTAAACAGTAATGTTACCTGTAATACTTTAGAATATATCCAATAGTTTAGAACACATTCTGTAACGCTGTGTTTAGAAGATCAGATACAGACAGAGACTTCCAGAAAAAAAAAAAAAAAACCATATATAAACACGGTGCAGTGACCTACTTCTCAGGGACAGATTTGGGGAGGGGAGACTGATTTTGAAGTATAAATATCACACAAAAAAAGCAAAAGCTTTTCATTTTCTCTCTCTTATTCACAACTTCATGCCATCGGACACCCAGCAGCCTCAGAAGCACTTTTGTGAAGAAGTCCCCCTGCCAACAGTCAAGGGAACAGAGAAGTCTCTTTCCAAAACTTAATGCTGTGACACATCATGAGAGTAGATTTCACTGGCACCAGGGAATTCTTCGTATAGCTATATCCTAGTGACTATCTCACCTTCTGCTTCCATAAGCTCATTAAAACAAAGCAACCTCCCATGACAACCCTAAGCCACAAAAATTAGGTGATGACTTGTGCTAATTGCTATAAGCTAGTAAATGCTGGGGTCATTCTTTATGTCATAGTTAAGAACTAAAGACATCCATAGCAACATTATATCAAAATACATTATTTATGAAATACTTCTTCCTTCTACTAATGCCATGCTGTAGCCCAAACAAACTTGAACAATCTTGGTACTAATCAGCTTATAAAATATATAATAAAATAGAGTCTTACAATCCCATTTTGAATGCCAATTTCTTAAGTCAACTTGAAGTAACACTTTCTTTATTGTTCAGAATGAAAGGAATTCCCCCAAGGGCAGTGAAGTAAGCCAAAAAGTTTTTCAGAGATATACCAAGGGTTAAAGGAAACATAAGAAATACATTTAGGGACAAAAATCATAGAAATCCTTCATTTCTGCAGCAACCATGGGGTTAAAACTATGATTCAAAGTAAACTGTATCTAGGAGAAGGAAAGTGAAGAGACCAGCTGGTCTGACTTTCACTTTTCCTCCCACTTTCTCAAAACGTTCTGTGCCCTCCCATTGAATAAAACCAATTAGAAGCCAGATCTCCAGCCAGGAAACTGACAAAACAGCAAACATCTGCTTCTCACAGATCTGGTGCCTGGATAGTACAAGATTGAGATGAGATCTTGGTTTGGTGAGGACTTGCTTCCCTTTTAAGGCTCAGTTCTGTCCTCATGGAGTAACAGCCTTCCATGAGCTTGCCTCTTCATAATTTCACATGAGGAATTACATTTTCACATGCCTGGTTAAGTTCTTCACTGAACCTCTACAGTCAGTATCACAGTGAGAAGTACTGATTGTCTGCTTGATGCAAGATAAATCACTCAGTATGACCATTACACAATGTGTATAAACAAAAAGGGGAAAAAACTTACAAATTTTTTCTGACTTGAATCTTTTTATCTGTTTTATTTATTAGATTTATTTTTAATTAATTAATCAATTAATTTGCAATCCATCTGTTGCCCCTCCTCCCAGTCCTTTAGGTGAAAGTCATGCATCTCAATTTCAGATGGGAAAAAAAGTAACAGAAGTAGGTTGCTGCTCTTTGTTTTGTGTTTGTCATGTAGTTAAGAATTAAGGATATGCAAAGAGAAGGTCTGCTGTCAACAGTAACACCAGGTAGGACAATCTCCCACAAGCCTTTGCCCTTCAACTCCTCTGAAAGCAGACCCAACAGCCCAACATCTGCAAGTTGCACCTTGTGCCCTGTGTTCCATTTATTGCCCCACAAACTTGCCTGATTTCCTGGATACCTTGCAATCACCAGGAACCCAAGGATGTGCTGGTCATAGAAAATTCAGAAGCAATTTTAGCACACAAAACACAAGAGTCCACATAGGTCACCCACTGGAAACACCCTACTGGACATGAAGATTTGTTGGTCACCAGAAGCCCAGACACTCAGGTCAGAAACCAAGAAGAAATAGAAACCAAGGAAAAAGTTTTTTAAAAAAAGAACAAAACAAACAAACAAAAAAAAAAAAAAAAAAAAACCCAGCTTCGATTGTCTGTATATGCTAGGCCCAAGTAGTGGCACTAATAGAGGGCATAGTCCTGTTGGAGTAGGTGTGTCACTGTGGGTATAAACTTGTTCTACATTCCTGGAAGCCAGTATTCTCCTAGTATCTCCAGATTAAGACATAGAACTCTCAGCTCCTCCTGAACAATGCCTGCCTGGATGTTGCCACACTACTGCCTTGACGATAATGGACTGAACCTCTGAACCTGTAAGCCAGCTCCAATATTCTCATTTATAAGGCTTGCTTGGTTATGGTGTCTGTTAACAGCAGTACAGCCCTAACTAAAGATAGAAGTTTGTACTGGGATTAGGGTATTGCTGTGATAGGCCTAAGCATGCTTTTGTTTGGAGGAATGTGAATTTGGGGATTTTGCAAAGCAGTGGAATGCTTTAAGTTTGGCTTAATGGGCTATCCTAGTAGGAATATATAAGATTTTGTTACTAAGTGTGATTCGAACCATGCAGACCTGGCCCAAGAGGTTTCAGTGGAGAAGAATTTCAGTAGGTGGCCTAGAGACTGTTTTTGTGGCATTTTGGTGAAGAGTGTGGCTGGCTTTTGTCGTTGTCTAAAGAGTCTACCCAAGTCGAAGATAAAAAGATTTATATTAATTGTATTGATAAAGAAGGTCTCAGAGCCCACCAGAGACTTTCTTCTGTGGTTAAATCTCATGAAGAGCATTCAGAATGAGCATAGTGAGCTTAAAAAGGAAAAATATAAAATACATGGTTCAAGTTCTGAAGGGCCACCAGGAAGTGAAATGGAACTCTATCCTATGTTCTAGGAGATAACAGATAAGGGGTTTGGGGGCAAGATTCTGCCCAGCTAAATTTAGATCGAGGCATGGTGGTACAAACCTTTAATCCCAGGAGACAAAGCCAAACAGATGCCTGAGTTCAAAGTCAGCCTGGGACAAAGCAAGTTCTAGGTGAAGAAGAGCTTAAAATCCAGGTATAGTGGTATATGACTTTAATCCCAGTTCGAGGTCAATCTATAGATTAACTTCCAAGAAAACAAAGTTTAGGCAGAGAAGGAGTTGGAAGTAGAAAGCTAGTAATAGAATAAGGGGTGGGGGGTGGGGGGGGAGTTTCCAGCCACGACAAGCAGCAAAATGTGGCAGCTTAAGCCACGTGGCTCTGGCTTTACAGTGCAAAATAAAAGGGACTACTGGGACAATTGATGCTGGTTAACTAGATCTAAAAAATTAGTGAGGGCTAAGAAAAGACCAATATCACTGAAGTGAAATCTTCTGGGAAGTATTTTCTGAGAGCACAAAGAACCTGTGTTCCAGAGATAGTCAAAGGTGTAATTCGTGCTGCAGTTGTACTTGGTAATGTTTAAGAGTCACCCAGGTGGTACTGGTTTTGAAGGCATAAAGGGGTCATGAAGAGCAGCTGAGACTTGGCACTGTGAGAGGCCATGGAATGCCATTGGTAAAGGTGAAGTCTCAGTCATAGTTGACTGTCTAGGACTGAAGGAATCACTCAAAAGATTTGAGGGTTTGCACCATGAAAAGAGTCTATGAGAAGCTATTGGGGAAACCTAGCTGTAGCAGAAAACCCCAGTGTATTGGAGGTGCCAGTACCATGGGCTGATCACCAAGAACAGCAGCAGCAATAGAGTGGATCAAACTGAGGTTAGAGTGCTACAGAGGGCCGAACTGGAGAAGTGATGCTAGCCCTCTGGGGGAGCCCAGAAGATCATGTGTAGATCCCAGACATTAAAAATAGAAGTTGTATCATTGAAGCAGCCTTGTAGACCCCAAGAATTTTGAGATGCCAGGGGCATAAGATATTTCCTGAGGAATTCTGCTAACAGAACTAAACCAAGAATTCACAACTAAAGAATCTCAAATGGCTGAGAAGCACCTAAAGAAATGTTCAAAGTACTTAGTAATCAGAGAAATGCAAATCAAAATGACCCTGAGATTCCACCTTACACCAAACAGAATGGCTAAGATCAAAACCTCAGGTGAAATCACATGTTGGAGAGGATGTGGAGAAAGAGGAACACTCCTCCTCTGCTGGTGGGATTGCAAACTGGTACAACCACTCTGGAAATCAGTTTGGAGGTTCATCAGAAAATTGGAAATAGATCTATCTGAAGATCCAGCTGTACCACTCTTGGGAAAATACCCAAAAGATGCCCCATCATACCACAGGGGCATGTGTTCCACTATGTTCACAGCAGCCTTATTTGTGATAGCCAGAAGCTGGAAATAAGCTAGATGTCCCAAAATAGAAAAATGGATACAGAAAATGTGGTACATTTACACAATGGAATACTACTCAGCTATTAAGAATGAGAACATCCTGAGTTTGCAGGCAATTGGATGAAACTAGAAAATATCCTGAGTGAGGTAACTCAGACCGAAAAGGATATGCATCATATGTACTCACTAATAAGTGGATATTAGCAAAAAAAATAAAGTACAGAATACACAAGATACAGTTCACAAGCTGAAGTGCCCATGTAAGGATGCCTCATTCCTATTTGAGAGAGAGAAGAAAAAGTCACAAGTAGGGAGGGAGGGAGGGACCAGGAAGGGAACATGGTTGGGAGGGGAGAGAGTGGGGAAGAGAGGAGAACCTGATCTGGTATTGGGTGAGGGAAAAGGACTGAAGCTCTGAAGGCCAGTAGAAGGAATGGAATCAGGCAACCTCAGGAAATCAGAGGTTGGGGGGACCCACCAGAATGTACCAGAGAACTGGGAGGTGAGGGACTCTCAGGACTCAAAGGGAGGGACCTTAGATGAAATGTCTGACAGTAGGGAGAGGGATCTTACAGAGCCCACCTCCAGCGGGGAGACAGCACATCAAGTGAGAGATGGGGTTGCCATCCTACAGTCATATCTCTGACCCATAACTGTTCCTGTCCGAAAGAGTTACAGGGATGGAAATGGAGAGAATCCTGAGGAAAAGAAGGTCCAGCAACAGACCCAAAGTGGAATCTAGCTCAAGGGGAGATCCCAAGCCCTGGCACTATTATTACTGAGCCTATGGAGAGCTCACAAAAAGGAACCTATTATAACTGCCCTCCAAAAGACCCAACAAGCAGCTGAAAGAGTCAGAGGCAGATATTTGCACCCAAACAATGGACAGAAGCAGTTTACCCCTGTTGTTAGAAAATTAGGGAAGGCTGAAAGAAGCTGAGGAGAAGGGTGATCTGTAGGAGGACCAGCAGTCTCCATTAATCTGGACTCCAGAAATCTCTCAAAAACTGGACCACCAAACAGACAGCATACACTAGCTGATATGAGGCCCCGAACACACATACAGTAGAGGCCTTCTGGGTCTGTGTTCATTCAGAGATGATGCAGCTAACCCTCAAGAGACTGGGGAACCCAGGGAATTTAGAGGTCAGGTAAGAGGGGCATGCATGTAGAGACAGGGGAATGGGGAGGAGGTATAGGATGTGGAATAGTTGGACGGTAGATGGGGGAAATAAAATATGGAGTGGAAAAAAATAAATTAAATAAATTAATAAAGAAGAATACTAAACAATCAACAAAATTCAAGAGTTGATTCTTTGAGAAAATCAACAAGATAGAGAAAGCCTTAGCCAAACTAACTGTCTTAGTCAGTGTTTCTATTCCTGCACAAACATCATGACCAAGAAGCATTTGTAGAGGAAAGGGTCTATTCAGCTTATATTTGCACATTGCTGTTCATCACTGAAGGAAGTCTGGACTGGAAATCAAGCAGATCAGGAAGCAGGAGCTGATGCAGAGGCCATGGAGGCATGTTCCTTACTGGCTTGCTTCCCCTGGCTTGCTCAGCTTGCTCTCTTATAGAAGCCAAGACTACCAGCCCAGGGATGGTCCCACCTACATGGGGCCCTCCCCCCTTGATCACTAATTGAGAAAACGCCCCTCAGCTGGATCTCATGGAAGCACTTCCCCAAGTGAAACTCCTTTCTCTCTGATAACTCCAGCTGGTGTCAAGTTGACATACAAAACCAGCCAGCACACTAACTGAAAGGAAGAGAAAGAATAGCCAAAATATCAAAATCAGAAATGAGAAGGGGCATAATAATAAACAATGGGGAAATCCAAAGAACCATTAGCTATTACGTCAAAAACGTGAACATCATGAAATTGGAAAATCTAAATGAAATGGATGATTTTCTTGATAGATAATGCTTACCAAAGTTAAATCAAGATCAGGTAAAAAATTTAAAAAACACCTATAACTGTTATAAAATTGAAGTAGTCAATAAAAGTCTCCCCTGAAAAACAAAAGCCCACAGCCGGATGACTTTATTGCAGAATTCTACTAAACTTTCCAAGAAGAGATTATATCAATCTACCTAAAATTATTTCACAAAATAGAAACAGAAGGAATGTTGTCAAATTCATTCCAAGAATGCAGCAATGGTTCAATATATGAAAATCCATCAATGTAATCCACCATATAAACAAAAGAGAAAAAGAAAACACTTGATCATCTCATAAGATGTTGGAAAAAGCCTTTGACAAATTTCAATACCCCTTCATTATAAAAGTATTGGAGAGATCAGAGATACAAGATGCATAAATAATAATAATAATAATAATAATAATAATAATAATAATAATATACAACAAGCCAATAGCCAACATCAAGTTAAGTGGATAGAAATTTAAAGCAGTTTCATTAACATTAGGGACAAGTCTATCCACTCTTTCCATGTCTATTCCATACAGTGCTTGAATTTTTAGATTGAGCATTAAAACAGCTAGAGAGGATCAAGGGGATACAAATTCTGAAGGATGAAGTCAAAGTATTACTATTCACAAAAGATAGAATAGACAAGTGATCCCAAAAATTCTACCAGAGAACTCCTACATCTGATAAACATTTCCAGCAAAGTGTCTGGATACAAAATTAACACACCCCACACACATATCAATAGCCTTTCTCTATACAAATGATAAATTGGATGAGAAAGAAATTAGGGAACCAAAACAGTTCACAATAGCCACAGATAATATGAAATATCTTAGTGTAGCTCTAACCAAGCAAATGAAAGACCTATATGACACAAATTTCAAGGCTTTGAAGAAAGAAATTGAAGATATGAAAAGATGGAAAGATTGCACATGTTCCTGGGCCAGTAGGATTAATATAGAAAAACTGACCATCTAAACAAAAGCAATCTACAGATTTAATGCAATTCTCATCAAAATACCAACAATTCTTCACAGACCTTGAAAACTCAATACTCAGTCTCACATGAAAAAACAAGCAAACAGAAAAACACCTAGGCTATCTAAAACAATCCTGTAGAGTATAAGAACTTTTGGAGATATCAACATCCCTGTTCTCAAACTGCATTATAGAGCACTATTAATAAAAATTGCATGCCACTGCCTTAAAAACAGACAAGTTAATCAATGGAGCTGAATTGAAGACCTAGAAGTAAACACACATACCAATGGACTTTGAATTTGACAAAGAAGCCAGAAGTATAAAATCGGAAAAGAAAGCATCTTCAATAAATGGTGCTGGTCTAACTGGATGTCTGCATGTAAAAGAATGCAAATAGCTTCATATCTATGACTTTGGACAAAACTCAACTGCAAATCAAAGACCTCAATATAAATCCAGAAACACTAAATCTGCTAGAACAGAAAGTGGAGAATAGATTGAACACATTGGCACAAGAGACAACATTATGAACTATCAATAGCTCAAGCTGTAAGATAACACTTAATAAATGTGGCCTCATGAAACTGAAAAGCTTCTGTATGGCAAAGGACACCATCAAAATTGACAAAATGACAGCCAACAGGATAGAAAAAAACCTTCACTAGCCTTATGTCCTATAAAGGGCTGATATCCAAAATGTATAAAGAACACATGAAATTGGACATCAACAAACCAAAAATCCCAATTAAGAAATGGGGTACAGATCTAAGCAGAGAATTTTCAACATAGAAATCCCTAATGGCCAAGAAGCACTTAAAGAAATGTTCAGCCTCCTTAGTCATCAATGAAATGCAAATCACAATGACTGAGATTCTATCTTACACGTGTAAAAAAGGCTAAGATCAAAAATCAAGTGATATGCTGTTGAGGATGTGGAGCAAAGGGAACACTCCTCCATTGCTGGTGGGAGTGTAATCTGCAACCACTTCAGAAATAAAATTGGTGGTTTCTCAGAAAACTGGGAATAGATCTACCTTTAAGACCCATCAATACAGTTCTTGGGTATATACCCAAAAGATGTTCCACAAGGATACTTGCTCAACTGTTTTTTATCAGCTTAATTCATAGTAACCCAAAACTGGAAACAATCTAGATACCTCTCAACCAAATAATAGATAAGTAAAATGTGGTATATTTATACAGTGGAGTATTACTCAGCCATTAAAAAGGACATCACGAGATTTGTAGACAAATGGATGAAGCTAGAAAAGATCATCCTGAATGAGGTAACCCAGACTCAGAAAGACAAACATGGAATGTACTCATTTATAAGTAATTAGCCCTGAAGTACAAGATAGCCATGCTACATCCACAGACCCAAAGAAGCTAAGTAACAAGAAGGGCCCAAGGAGGGATATTTCAATCTCACTGAGTGTGGGAAGTAGAAGAGACATCAGGGGTGGGTGGAGGAAGGGAAATGTATAGAAAGGGGTTTGGAAGGGAACAGGAGGGATCAAGTTTGGGGAGGATGGCTGGAGAGAACTAAATTGGTGGGGGACATCTCTGGGATAAGCTAGAAACCTGGGACAATAGAAACTGCCAGGGTTCTATGAGTGTAACCCCAGCTAAGACTCATAGTAATGGGGGATATGGAGTTTAAAATGGCCATCTCCTCTATTTAGGGAAGATTTCCAATGGAGGGATGGGACACCAACCTACCCACAAAACATTTTACTCACAATTTGTCCTGTCTACATGCTGTACAGAGGTAAAGATGGAGCCAAAATTGAAGGAATAGCCAACCAATTTCCCAACTTGAGAACCATGCCATGATAGGGAGCCTCCCCCTCTGCTATGAATGATATTATGCTGTATTGTGCTATTAATGATATTATGCTGTATTATTAATGATAACTGTAATCTGGGAGTCTTTACCCAGCAGCTGATGAAAACAGATGCTGAGACCCACAGCCAAATATTAGGTGGAGCATGGAGAATCCTATGGAAGAGGGGAAGGAAGGATAGAATGAGCCAGAGAGGTCGGGGATACCAAAAGAAAACTTACAGAACCAACTCACCTGTGCCCAAAGGGACTCTCAAGGGACTGAGCCACCAACCAGAGAGCACACATGGAAAGTACCTACGATCTGTGCACATATGTAACAAACGTGAAGCTTAGTCTTCATGTGGGGCCCCTAACAGCAGAAGCAGGGACTGTCTCTGATCTAGACATCTTTTGCCTCCCTTTGCATCTTTTTCCCCAAAACGGGCTGCCCTGTCTAGCTTCAGTGGGAGAAGATGCAGCTAGACCAACTTCAATTTAACATCCAAAGGTTGGTTGATATCCATGGGAGGACTTTCTTTTTCTGAGGAGAAAAGATGTGAAGGTAGTGGTAGGTGAGGTGAGAGGAAGGGATGCAAGGAAATGAAAGAAGGGAAGCTGCAATGCAGATGTAAATTAATTAATTAAGAAAAACAATAATCAATAAAAAGAACATTCAAATATCAAAATGTAAAAATGAATAAAATTAGTAACATATTCTAAATTTCTCAGGATGTTTCTCTATATGTGAGTTCTTCATAACAAACATATGTCTTACCTAAGATACCAAGATAACCTTGAATTTGGTCATTTTGCAATTTTTATTGAATAGCATTAATTGAATTGTATATCTCATAGAAGATTTTAGTTTGCCCTCTTCTTTGTTACCCTGAAGATTTGCCATTTTCAATGTAAGACTGGGAATTACCTGAATTGCTTCCTCTGCAAAGCCAGCAATGGGTGTGCCCAGGGTGTGAGAAGTACTTTGTATTCCTGCATTCTCCTTTAAGCACTGACCCATACATAAACCATTATGGAAAAATCTCAAAGGAGAAAAGAGACTCTGAAACATCAAAAAGCCCTTCTGATCCAGAGAGTACATTAGCAGCATGACAGACAACGTGTTTAATTGCCTAAAGGAATGAGAAGGAAGCAAGACTAAGCAGAATAACTTTTAAAATGTTCATAGTCTAGTTAGAGAATGCTACATTGCATTTTCCCTGTCAGTGTGCTGAAGCCAGATGGTAGGCTAGTGCTCCGAATATCTAAAATCTACAGAGAGCTGAAGAATGGTCACCCCAGTTCTGACTGATAAGAAATGTTTACTAAGAGGGTTGGCTCTGAATTGAATCGAGATTCCATATCTGTGTTTTAATTCCGTTCCTGATTTCAAAAACCAATCTTCTTTAGAATTGACCCTCTGGAAGTTCATAGCTTTCATTTTGTGAAAAAGATATTTAGATATAAGTGCTTTTATTTCCTCAAAATATTCTTAGCCTCAGCTTCAGTCAGAATGAACAAACACCAAATTTACACTGGGTGCTGTAATTGTTGAAGTCTCTGACTTAGGAATTTTACTATAAAAATTTCACACAAGAAAGACAATAGAAAGAGTGATAAGAAAGGTGGAAATTCTGTTCAAAAAACATTAAAAGTAGATTAGAAAAGAAGAAATAAGAAACAAATAGAAAATAGGTGATATAGAAAAAAAATCTCCTGAGGACAAAGGGAAGGCTCAGTCAGGAAAAGTGCTCACAGTTGCCATTTAAGCCTTATGACTCAACTTCTGAAAGCTGCCCTGTTAATCACACACACACACACACACACACACACACACAGAGAGAGAGAGAGAGAGAGAGAGAGAGAGAGAGAGAGAGACAAACACATACACACACATATACACACAGACACACACACAGACACACACATATACACACTTAGACACACACATACACACAAATACACACTCACACACACATATACACAAATAATAATAAAACATAAAATATAAATCTTAAGAGAAAAAAAACTCTTGGAAATTATTATTAGCCACACTGTGGATTTTTAAAAAGTAACTAACTACTACCTACTTTGACATACATGATCAGTTTTCCTTCAATGCAATCAAATTTGATAAATGCAAGTTCAATATCTTATTTATCCCAAAGTCATAAAACTTTCAAAGAGAGTAGGGTGAGTCAGCTGATGAAAGAATGTTTTCGAGAGAAAAAGGACAAAAAGGACATTCAATAGAAAAATGGAGCTTAAGCCCAGGACACTGAGCTCTTCAGGTCTTTTATTTAATTAGGTTGACTAGTCTCCAACATCACCGATCATCCAGAAAGAAAACCAACAGAAAAATCAAGAAAATAATCTCAACCTCAATGACTATAGAATAGTATCTATACTTAGAGGTCTATTTAATGAAGGATCAATAATTAGGAGAGTCTCAAATATTTATGATGGGTTAAAAAGATAATTCCATGGAGAAAAATGCTTGCTGTGACTTCTGTGCAAACATGATGACCCGAGTTTGTCTCTCCAGCACCCACATAAAGACAGAGCTCTGGCTGAATGCGCCTGTACTATACAGTATTGGCGGTGGTGGCAGACACAGTTGGAACTCAGGGACCCATGGCTATTCAGAGTAGCTCAAAGAGCAAGCTTTCAGTTCAGTGAAACAACCTTCCTCAAAGCCATAAGGTGGAGAGTGATAGAGGAAGACACATAAGATCTTCCTCTAGCCTCCTCACACATGAGCACAGGCATGTGTACCCACACATTCATGTGCATCCACTACACATACATACATGCACCCACAACAAATAAATAAAAAAAAAGACATGCTTATGAAAAACTTAAGGAAACACAAATAGACAAAGAGTGTATCATGCATGTCTCAGAGAAGTTAATATTCTTAAAATGTTCATATTACTCACACATATTCATGGATTCAATTAATTCTGATGAAAATATCAATGACATTTTCATGGATATATAAAATCCAAATCTAAAATGTCTAGGACTTTATATAACTGAAACAACCTTAAGCATAAAGAGCAAAGCTGCAGATACTGCATATCTTAGCTTTAAGCAACAAATCTACTATTGCCAGAGTAACATTATATTGCCATAGAGAATGCAAATAATGCCCCCAAAGACATACGACCTCATATTTATTAGAATGGCTTTTTATAAAAAAAAACATGAAAATTAACATGCATTAATGGAAGAATGGATTTCTTTAAAGAGGACTCCTTGAACTCTTGAGGGAAATAAAACAATAGTCATTCCTGAAACTACATCTGAGGTTCCAAAAATGTACCCTATGACCCAGGAACCAAACTAGTTGTATATTTAAGTGAAATTAGTGTGTCAAAAATATGTGTACTTCTATGTGCACTGTCCCATTAGTCACAGAGGCCAACAAGGAATTAAATTAATAATCAATTAATGGATGAATGATAACAAAACTGGCATAGAGAGAAGAGAAAGATTTAATCTAGAAAGGATGATAATTCTGTGAAGGCCATTTTGGTAGAAAGAACTAAAATTACTTAATGTAGTGGATGGACCTGGCGCTATTCTTGTGAACCAATCCCCTAATGAATAAAGGATCCAATCACTGGGGAGTAGGTGGGACATCCGGGTTGGACAGAAGGAAAGAGGAAGGAGAGAGTTAGTCTTCTTTGGAACAGGGACAGCAGAGGGGTAAGATGTAGCTGCTAGAGTTTCCTGGTATCCTTGTGGATTTGCCACCGGAGGGATCAGATTTAATAAGGCTTACAAGATTAGGTTTTAGTTGTTGCGCCCAGAGACTGAGTTACCCTTGTTTCTAAACTAAGTTTGTGTTGCGTTTTTTTTTTTTCAATTTGAAAAGATTCTGATTATTGCTTTAATTAGATAATTTCTCTATTTACATTTCAAATGTTATCCCCTTTCCTAGTTTCCCCTCCGAAAATCCCCTATCCTCTCCCCTCTCTCCCTGTTTCCCAACCCACCCACTCCCTCTTTCGAGCCCAGGCATTCCCCTATACTGGGTTATAGAACCTTCACAGGACCAAGGACCTCTCCTCCCATTGATGACCAACTAGGCCATCCATAGCTACATATGCAGCTGGAGCCATGAGTCTCTCCCTGTGTTTTCTTTGATTGGTGGTTTAGTCCCATGGAGCATTGGGGTTACTGGTTAGTTCATATTGTTGTTCCTCCTAGGGGGCTGCAAACCCCTTCAGCTCCTTGGGTACTTTCTCTAGCTCCTTCATTGTGGACCTTGTGCTCCATCCTATGGATGATTGTGAGCATCCACTTCTGTATTAGTCAGGCACTGGCAGAGCCCCTTGGGAGATAGCTATATCAGTCTCCTGTCAATAAGCTCTTGTTTGCATCTGCAATAGTGTCTGGGTTGTTTACGGGATGGATTCTCAGGTGGGGCAGTTTCTGGAAGGCCTTCACACAGCGGCTCGTCTGGGTTCAAGAGAGAAAGGTATGGCGGCCAAGCATGGGTTTGCCAGATGTGTTCCACAAAGGCCCTGGGGTGATTTGAAGCACAGGGTTGTCATGGTAACGACTAGCCAGTGGGGACCTAGTGAGCTGGGTGGAGAGATTGTGGAGTTCAGAGTCAGAATCTCCATGAGATAAAAACTGGTCGGACATTGCCTGCCAACTTTTTTAATACTTCCCACAACAACTTAATGCCAACAATGTTAATTTTATTGTATCTCATATAACTTTATTATAAAGGCAATATTTAAGGTAAGATGAAGCTAATTGGTGACCTTGGATCATATCAATATTGTAATTCTCTTTATTGTTGCTGAAGATTCAATTTTCATCTGGGCTACCTGCAACCACAAAAATTCCGTCTTGTGGATGTGATAGAAGTCCACATTCAAGATGGTGCAGGGCAAAGCTCTTTGCAGAAGATGGAAGATAGGATCTCTCCTTTCTGCTTCTGAGAGTTCCCACTGCGCTCAGTACGCCAGCTGCGCTCAGTATGCCAGCCTCAGCTTACAAATGTGTCACTCTACTAGACGCTCTGAGTCGTGCCCTTTTCTGTGAGTGTCTCTGCTCTCACAGTTCATGTTCCTTGTAGGGACAGCTGAAACAGTCAAATTCTAACTAGGAAAAACTGCACAACCTGTTTTCAGTTACATCTGCAGTATAGAGAAGGTGAAGTTCCATTTATCACCTTGGGATTAGAATTCAATCCTAGCAATTCAGTAAAATACCCCAGATGATGGCCCAAGAGGCACTCTGAGGGGAGGTTGGCAGAACGTCTCTATGTATCCAAAACACCTCCATGTGTCCAGTTAAAAGAAATTATCTGAAGGTAATGATAACTTCCTACTGCTTAAGTCAAAGAAGAGATCTAAAGAGGTCAAATGTAAACACATAGTTTGACAGGTTTGTGAAAAGCATTCCTCAAGTATAAAGATAAAGAGAGCAGTTTGGCAATGTTATTGTAGGAAAAAGCATATATTTGATTGCATCATTCTTAACTAGTCTTGTTCTAAAATTTTTTGAGTTATTTTAGCTCAAACCTATAATTTAACAATTGACTTCTAAATTATGTTTCTCTCAGTTTTTTACATAATCTATATTCATAAAATTTTACTCCATCATATTCATACCTACTTGCAAGTATCAAATGATAGAAGATGATAGTCAGGCAGGTAGATACATCCATGCATGCATGTGAAGTGGAAATTTCTTGTTCCCTTGGAGAGTCACTTGTACCATGTGATGTCTTTTGGAAACTGTCTGATGAGAGGATGTTTTGCTGAGAACAGACACATGGTGTTTTTTTTCTGAAAGCAGCCTGGAAAAGGGGCATGTGGTGTTTTGCTATAGTGGACACTTTAGAAAACACCCGATGTTTGGAAAGGGTATAAATGTAACCCAACAGATAGTGGCTGATGCTCTCTGTAGTATTGTTATGCCTTACCATTCATTGCTGGTCATCATTGGGTTTTACTGATTTGGGTATTCACTGACACATTGTATGATATTGACCTGCTTTGCCATTCTTTCCTTGTCATGACTTCATAGTGAAATGCACCAAAGAACTTCTGGTGGTTGCCTGCCACTTCCTCAGACTCCAGCCAATTGGCACAGCCTTGTGGTTTCTTTAGGATTGAACCACCATTGCTAACTTGTACATGGTGTTTGCTAGTAGCTCAAGCTACCACTAATTATTCATATGAACTGAACTACTGATATCCTGACAATACAGACTAGATTTGCTCCAAAGAACTATTTCTAAACCTCCTTTGCCCTTTTAAACCTTTCATTTCTACTACCTCTGGTGGGTGGTGGGATAGAAGGGAAGTTAAATCATTTAAATACCCTTATTAGCAGTAAGTTTTGAAAAATGTAAGCCTACGTATGTCAATACATAGATACATAGATAAACCAATGGATAAAAATGTTTAGTGTGGTGTATGTAGTGTGTGTGTGTGCATGTATATGCATATATAAGTGTGTGTATATGTGTTGGAAAACACTTTCTGCATACAGGCAGATTGGGTATCATGACTTATATATGGATGTGGTTTTCCACATTACTTTTTAAGATGGGATCTCTCACTGAAGCTGGAGTTTGCTGGAGTAGCAAGCGAATTGGTAAGAGAGCTTCTAAGATCCTCCTGTTTCTTTTTTCCAATTATAGAAGTTACAGGAATACACCACCATACCTGGATTTTTAATGGCTACTGGGAATCAAAACTCAGGACCTCGTGATCAGAGAGGAAGCATTTTATTCAGGAGCCAACTCCCCAGGACATACAGGTTCTTTTTGTCTGACTCATTTCTATATTTTCCTTTTCCAGTACTCATCAAGGTACAGACATTGGTCTGTATTCAGTATTTGATTCCAGCCACTCACTGAGCACTCTTGGCACTAGTGCCATAGTTCCTCCTGAGAAGAGCAAGCATTCTCACATTAAATATGTAACAGAAATTCTACTTTTCTTACCATGTATGTGACACACTTATTGTCATGCCTGTTGTTTTAACAACTTGACACAGACCTGGACATACCTGGAAAGAAAAAATTACAACTAAGGGATTTGCTCCATCATACTAGACTCTGAACATGTTAGTGGGTAATTTCCTTAACTGGTAATTGTAGGTAGGAAGAGCCCATGTGGGTGGAGCCATTCCTGGGTAGATGGACCTGGACTTTCTAAGGAAGGTAGCTGAGCAAGCTGGGGAAGCAAACCTGTAAGCAGCATTCCTTTGTGGCTTCAGCCTCAGCCTCCTGTACTAACCTTCTCTCTGGCTCCCCTTCAAGGTGGACTGTAAACTATAAGTTGAAACAAGCCCCATGCTCTTCAAGTTGCTTTTAGTCAGAACATTTCTCATAGCAACAGAGAAGCAAGCTATGATAGCAACTGTAACAATTGATACTTTCCTATTTAATTTAATTTTTATTTTATGCATATGAGTGTTTTGCCTGCAAATAGGTCTATGAACCATGTGCATGCCTGGTGCCTGCAGATGTCATAAAAGGTCATAGGATCGCCTGGAACTAGAGTTATAGCCAGTTCTAGGTTGCCATGTGGGTGCTGGGAATTGAACCTGTGTCCTCTGGAATAGCAGCTGGTTCTATTAAGAGTTGAACCATGTCTCCAGCCTCCACACTTAGTATAATCTTAGTGAATAAGAAGAGTATGAAAAGTGATGTTGTAAACAAGACAGATGCATTTTAGTCACTACATTGGGTGAGTCACAGAGGTTTTAGTGTACTGTAAAAGGTTATAATATGAATAATATGAATTGGACACTGTTCAAATACCCACAAAATAAAGATTTATATATCTGCTTTTTAAATTTTTATATGTAGAAAATATGTAACTCTACATATTCTTCCATTATGCATTTTCAAAAATTCTTACATAATTTGAAGTTTCTACCATGTCAGCAAACCATTGAAAAAGGTTTCAAATTTTGCTTACAAAAGCACAAAGAATGACATGACAACCAAGAAAGTCTCTTGGTCTATCAGTGACTTTCTAAAGTCAAATCTATGGTTTTAATTATCTTGGGTTTCCAGGGATCTTTTTACCTGGAGGTACACTCCATCTTTATTGCACATTTTTTTTAAAAAAAAAAATGTTCATTAGTTACTTTAAAGATTCATATACTGTCAGGCAATGGACCATGCCAGGAAATTTGGTAAGGTTGAGTGGGTTCAGAGACCCTGGCACTGATGCACCCATCTGAAGATGGTAGGCTTCACCCTGCTCACTACCGAGATTCCTGGCCCAGAACTCCCCGGTAGTAGTTTCCCTTCCTAGACATTCCTTCCTACAAAAGGTATTGAATCACTAAGGAGGTGGTACTTAGACACTTTCTATGATGAACAGTCAATAAACAGGATAAGCATGGACTGTCTCTCTTATGGGGAACAAGGAAGAAGCTTTCCTCTAAAGAGCTGCACCACTTCAGTCTCCCACAAAAGGCTCATCTTCACTCCCTTCACTGCTGAGCTAAGCCAATATTACCACTCCCCCAGCTTAGGGCTCATTGTCCTCAGGTCCCTCTGTTCCCAACTCCCCATGACTTCCAGCAGTGTCTGGATATCCAGGACTTTGGGAACCCCCAGCCAGGGCTCCAACTCGAAGACTGGCGGGCCCCTCTGTTCCTGACTCTAAAAGGTTTACAATGGTGAATGGAAGCCTGAGAGTCAGGGAACCCCAGCTTCAATATCATCCTCTGTTGTTTCTCACTCATGCTGAGGCCCCCATCCAAGGCTGTGTTCTCCCAACATCCGAGTGGTGCATTGGCGCTTCCCACAAGCCCAGCACTCAATGGTGGCATAGAGTAAATGAAGTCTAGTGTCTCTCATTTCTCTTGCCCAAGCAGCATTCCCATACCTGAAAGACAAGGCAGAAGGTGGGACCACCTCTGGTGCCTACAATGTGGGGAATACACAGCTAGCTGATGCATACCCCAGATGGTCACCTATGCAGACCCACATCGGAATTCTACCTCTGGCACTAGTTTAGGCAGGTGAAACTGGACATAAGGAAAGTCAAAGCAGATAAAATACGTTATGGTTTACGTGAAATTTTCCATGAAAATCTTTATGGAATATTTTTTTATTTATAGCCTTTAGTCAAATATGATGTATAGATTATATGGATTGTCAAAAGTCAATATCCACATAGAGAACATGCAAAAGGACAAAAAAAAAATACAGACCTCTGCTGATATATTAAATTAAGTGATGATTTTATGGATTTAACAGATAAATGACAGCAATTTCAATCTTAAAAATGGTTATTTATTTTATGATCTTAACTAAACTTGAGCAAGTATTCTAACTGAGAAAAAACTTGAACTTGTTGCTCAGTATATATGTGTATATATGTACATGAAATTTTAAATATATGTTATATATTGTATTTAATATATAATTTATATATTGTTAATATATAAATATTAAATTAAAATGTGTTCTTACAGAATCTTATGATTATTTAATAAATGTCTGGCCAATGAAGACCATTTATTATATAATTACAAAATTGTGAATTTTCATTGGATATTAAATCAAAATGGGATCATTGTCACTTATGTGAGTTTAAGTAATTAAGGAATAATCCATCTATCAGATAAATAATTTTATAGAAAAATGGTTAAAATAGTAAGTTATGAATAGGATAAAATAGGTTTAAAAGCTGAAACTTTTTGACTTCTATAAAAATTGTTTTGAGTACGATGGATCTGACTGGATAATAAAAGCTTAATCTGTGTTTTTTAGTTAAGATGAGTCAGTGTCAATTAATATGTATTATTTTATAACATTATTATTCATCACACAGCTTGGATGTAAATTCTAAGCCTAGAGTTTATCAAGAAGTTGATAATATAAGTTTATTCTCGTGAACTTTAAGAATCTAAAGACACCATTATTACTTAGTTTTACTCCGGGACTCTGAGCTATCTACTCTCTTGTTCTTGGTCACCTAATCAGTGCTGAGTATGAGTCCCTTCTCACGGAACAGGATGGCGTCAGACTGATAGAGATCACCTGTCTCTGCCTCCTTAGTGCTGGGAATAAAGGTATTTTATTCTTCCAGAGAGTTAAGTAGGGCAGAAAGTAAAGAAAGGAAGCCTGAAGGAAGAGAGTTCAGTCCTCCCAGAGTTAATCTCATCACTTTCCTGCCAGTCTCCTTGGTGGTTAAATAGTGTTATGCCATAGGAAAAGCCTAATGTAGGCATCCAAGTATACACTATGACTAAGACATGGGATAGGAAGGACATTGAAAGAATGAAAGAGACAAAGATGAAGACAGAAAGATGGAAGGGAGGGGACAGAGACACAGAGAAGGGACAAAAAGAGAAGAGAGCAGAGCGAATCATAAACAGAGACAGATAGGGATAAAGATGAAAGACACTGCTAGCACTTAGAAGATAGGAACAACAAGAAAGAAACAAGAATTCCAAGCAGAATATTAAATATAAGGCCAAGAATATCAGTCGAATAACCCCCTCATCATAGCTGCCTGCACACAGGCTCAGATCCTGTAAGGTACCTTTTTTTTTTCCAGCAAGGAGAAGAAAATAGAATCAGAAAAGTATAAGCAAATGCACACAGTGCTGTGTTTCTGCAGCAGGTAGAGCATAGAAAAAAAGCATTTAGAAGACTCTAGTTGTTATGTCTTCCAGGGACTTGGGGAAATGGCCTGCTGTTGTGGGAAAGGGATGAGCCCTCCATCCCCACCCCTTGGATTTTCTCTGCTAGAAGACTGTCTTCTGATTTTCCCTTTTCCTACACTAAGAGCAAAGCAACAGAGATAAGAAGGACTCTGTGACTGCTAGGTAAAGACCAAATCCAGGCTCTTTTGAGGTCTCCACTCAACCCAGAATAAAAACACTCATACACTTCTGTTGCTACTGCAGACTGTTTTGGAAACTCTGGAAATGAATATGGAGAATCCTTAACAGGCTACTAAGTCTACAATATTAGCTAGCTGCACCAGTCCTTGACAGAAACCGAAATTAATTGAAACCTTATTTCACAGATACTGGCTCAGCCAGGATTGCTGCTGCTCTGGTAACAATTGCTAGGAAATAGAAACCCCAAATATCCTACATCAGACAAACAGATAATGTGGTACTCATACACTATGAAATAACTTTTAAGATATTTTTAAAAATGACATCATGAGCTTTGCAGTGGATGAAACTAGAAATGATTATGTTGAGTAAAGTAAGCCGATTCAGAATGAGGATTCTAGCATGTTGTCTTATATCTGACTTTCCTAGCTCCAAATCTTCAGATGTGTGTACACATCCAAGAAAATAAAAAGGGAAATTGTCGAGAAGTGGGAAGGAGAAATAGAGTTATGAAGAGCAGCAAATGTGTGATCTGAAAAGGTAAGCAAAAACAATAGAGGGGCTCCAGTTAAGGAAGGGGAAAGGAGATAAATACCAAAGTGGCATCAAGAAGGTATAAAACAATAGGAAGGCTGCTTGAAAAAGTCATAAAGAATCATACTATTAACTACCTGCAAATGCCCATGATACTCATAAGTCTATGTATAACTATACATATATGGCTTAATGAAAATTTCTCATCTGGTCTGACAATACTACTATCAAGAGCCACAAACCATCTAACCAAAACCCCAATACTGGTAATGACCATCCCTCTTTTGAGTGTTGATCAAGACTGTCAAAGAGATTCCCAAGCGTCATTGGCTATTGCCGTTGTCCTTGGATTCTCCCCAAAGGTGTATGGTGAGTCTCTATTGCTGAAGAACACATTTCACACAGAGCCCAGGGGCAACTGAGCTGTAATTGATTTGAAAGCTTTCTCCCTGAAGACTATCAGAAGGCACCATGCATGCTTCCAAAGGACGGAAGCACTCAGCAGTTCATCCCAGCTGTGATACCAATGAAACATGGCCTAGTGACTAACCACTCTCTAACTGGACTTAAAACCTGTTCAACAAGTGGGGAATTATGCCTGGTGCTGGAAACATAGCAAACTACCTAAGTAGTGATGTCATACATGTTGGATGAGAATCTACAACAGTCACTTTAATAAGCCAGCATAGTCTCTAACTACATTCTAAACATTTGTTCTTATACAAAAATAAAAGTAATCTCAACTCCCACCTAGGAAAATTCTCTTTACAACAAATGGATACCATTACAGAAAATCACAACGGGACAAAATTCAGAATTATGGAGACTCATACCCCCTCAGACTTCTACAATACAACTCCTAGACCTTATGTGCAGTTATCATTGAGGATGTGGGTGTGGAAAGATTATAAAAGCCAGAGGATCAGAGAATTTTCTGTAAGGTTGACTGATTTCAGAAGTTACGCCTACGACATCTGCCAACATGGCTGTCTAAACATAACCATTCATTGGTAAGAGACCAAAAGACATGCTAATATGGAAAGAGGAAACCTCCTGAGACCTCAAAGTACAATAGGCAACTAAGGTAGTGGGAAGAACACTCTTACCCAGCAACAAGCATCAATTGATTATCTAATATCAAATGACCATCCCTGAACACACATACATACAGAGTAACACTATGTGGACCGAACAAATTGTATTTATGTATTTAGAAATGTGTGTGTATGTGTGTGTGTGTGTGTGTGTGTGTGTGTG
>NC_034604.1:78162559-78190171 GCF_900095145.1 Mus pahari | reverse complement strand
ATGGTCATCCTTCTTGGTTTTCTTGTGTTTTGCAAAATGTTTCTTGGGTATTCTAAGTTTCTGGGCTAGTATCGCTTATCAGTGAGTGCATATCTAGTGACTTCTTTTGTGATTGGGTTACCTCACTAAGGATGATATCCTTTTAGTTCATTTTATGATGCTGCTTGAGAAGACCTTTAGAGATTTTTGAACCTTGTTTGTTAAAATTCCTAGTGTGTGTGCTTCCTGCACCCCACATTTGGCAGACATCAGGTGTGGTGGTTGAATATAAGTGGCCCCCATAGACTCATATATTTGAATGTTTAATTCTCTGTTGGTGGAACTATTTGGGAAGGATCAGGAAGTATTGCAAGGAGGAACCATGACACTGGTAGTGGACTTGAGGATTTCAAAGCCCATGCTATTCTAGCTGGCTCTTTCCTGGCCTAGTGGTTGCTACCTCAATGTGTACTCTCTAAACTGCTGCTGCTGCCTGCCTGACACCATGTTTCTCACTGTTTTGATTTATATCCAGCCTTACAATCCCTGCTCTTTTTGTTATTACATTTTGTGGGTTTTATGTCTATGAATTTTCTTTTTCCATGTGTTTTAACTGTTCTCATTTAGTACATTATTCTATATAAAACAAGTACTGTAGTAAACAATTTAAAATCCTCAATTGGGGTCTATTTATCCATTTTTAATTACTTAGTTGCTCTTCTCCATGTATATATCCATAATATATGTGCATATGTGTGTTTTGAGTTACAGAAATCTGTTTTGAGGAATTACTTAATTTTGGTAAAATATGTACTTTTATTTCCTACTCTTTGTGTCTAGTTATTAAAATGTCTGGCACTTTGAAGTAAAATTTAATCTATATGTTAATATAACACTATATTTTATTAATAACATTTTTATGATTAAGACAGTAATGGAGACACACAGAGACCTATTTTCAACTCTTATCATTTAAGTCGTCTTATTCTGCAAACCATTAAGACTCATAATCAGTGATGACTGAACCGTTCTTCTTAGGGGAAGTAGAGTTGCGCTAAATTCAATGTCCTTTGTCTGAAGAACTCTGGTCTTTCTGGGAAACTCCACACTGTACAACTTCTGTTCCCACTTTCAGACATCTGTGTAGAGGGACAAGTGTGAGGAGGATATTCAAGATGAAGGACTGGAAACTATTGGTAGTATTATGCAGAACTTTAATATGTCTTTTTTAAAAAGGTCAATTGTCATCTGGTATTGGTCAATTCATCGAATCCAGCCATTGTGACTGACAGCTCTGTAGAGGATGAGCCTGCCTTCACCAGGTTTACCATCAAGGGGCCTCTTTGTCAATAATCACACTTGATGTCATGCAGTTTATACACATGAAGCTCAGAGACATGTAAAATGAATATTGATTATAACTGTACTTCTCTTTCCTGTGCTGTACTGTGTCAGAGCCTGAACTCATTTCAAGTTATGAGAAAGACTTAATGAGTCTGCTTTCTCCACCAACCACAATTTAATCTTCTTAATAAGTAATAGATATTCCATATCATTTTCTTAGAAGTCAGAATTTCATATAAAGTATTTCTGTGGTTTGTTTAAATGTATTAACTTTTTCAGAATTTCATACAATGTATTGTCATCCTATTCAGACTCTAACAACTCCCAGTTCCATGCCTACTGCCTTACACCTTTATTTTGTATCTGCATTTTTATTTGTTTCCTTTATAACTCACAAAATCCAATTTGTGCTGCCCATGTACTTGTAGATTTGCAGCCATCCATTGGAGTGTGGTCAACCTACGTGGAACAGAAAAAAAAAATGCCCATGAAGCATTTTGTCATATTATTCAATATTTTGCTTTTGATCAGCTGCTTTGCAAGAATGATATTGATTTCTCAGTGCCTTTATTAGTCAGGATTCTCTAGAGTCACAGAACTTACAGATAGTTTCTATATAGTAAAGGAATTTATTGATGACTTACAGTCTGCAGTCCAATTCGCAACAATGGTTCAGTAGTAGCTGTGAATGGAAGTCCAAGGATCTAACAGTTGCTTAGTCTCACACAGCAAGCAGGCGAAAGAGCGAGAACCAGACTCCCTTCTTCCAATGTCCTTATATGGTCTCCAGCAGAAGGTGTAGCCCAGATTAAAGGTGTGTGCCACCTAGAATTACTCAAAAGTTGGCATATTTTTGTGAAGTCCCACACTGTCCCATCCCAGATGACCTTGAACTCAGAGATCTCGCTGTCTTAATTTCTGGAATCAATAGCCACTGTGTCTCAAGATCTCCATACCAAAATCCAGATCAGAAACTTCTATCTCCCAGCCTCCAGATTAGGTTCACTGGTGAGCCTTCCAATTCTGGATTGTAGTTCGTTCCAAATATAGTCAAGTTGACAACCAGGAATAGCCACTACAGTGCCATTCTTCCAAGTTCCTCTGATACAGACTTCACATATTGCATTAAATGCTGAATATAGATGAATAATCTCTTTGGTGGTGTTTGAGGTTCATACTGGGACTGTATCTAAAATTAGATATCACTCATTTACCTAGTTTAAGCAAAATATAAAATAACATAAAATAAAGTCTTGCTAGGATTCATGCATCTAGAATTTAAATATCACATTTTTTATATATCAGGTAGCAAGCTGAACACCAAAATGCCATCACTTGCCTTCTTTATACAAAAAGAAGAATTAAAACATCTACTCTCAAGAGGCAATGTCAAAATTGGAACCTTTATACCTCCAGATAAACAATACTAATAGAGTCCTCTTGGTAGAGTTACCTGAACAAAATCACATATTCTGTAAACATCAGTGGGATGGGACAGTGTGGGACTTCACAAAAATATGCCAACTTTTGAGTAATTCTAGGTTTAAGATATTCATTATCAGTTTTTCATCTTCATGGTAGATTATAAATGGCACGCAATTCTTTGCTAGTCTATGAAAGTTTTTGTTGTTGTTGATACATTTCTAGGCTGTAGGCTGGTCCTGAGATTCGGAGAACACAGCAGAAATGGCAGTCTAGCATTAAATCCTTGGCCATTAAACATCTTTCAGTTTATAGTCTTGCCACATTTCTACACTGCCTCTTACTTTGTCAATATCAGTAAGGGAGGAAAACTTCTGGAAAGAGAGGCCCAGCCCATGGTAGACATACAAATATCAGCTTAGGAATCAGCTGAGAGAGACACGAACAAACATGAAGAGCTGAGGAAGCTTTAAGTGAATATATGGAGTGAAGAGGTCTCTAGTAACTCTGCAAAGAGTGGATCAACACCACAGTGAATGTGTAGTGTATCATTGACACAGCCACAGTCAGGTCAAACAGCAATGCCTCAGACCTACAGGAAACTAGCAAAGTCTTTCCCCAGTCCAAGTGTTAAATGTTGACCAAAGTTTGCAAAAGCTAGCAACTTCAGCTTCCTCTTCTTGAATGTTTACAACCTGAGACTATTCATCTATAGACACCTACTACCAAGACTGACTAACCTTCCCTCTGTGCTGTAGTTAATAAGTTGACACTTGGGCTGTTCTGAAGTAGTTGATGTCACTCCAGTAAGAATACACTTTCCCACTCACCCCTTTATGTACATTTGTTTGTGTGTATGTCATCCCATGGCCTTCCAAATTGGTTTTCAAAATGGAGCTTCATGGGAAAATAGCAAATAAGTGCTAATAACTCTTAGTCAGATAGTGGTAGTGAGCATGCACACACACACACACACACACACACATATGTTACACAAGGACCCTCAAATAACTAAACCAAGAAGAACTTAGCATTTAACAGCAATCCATGTTTAAGTATGTAGAAAGCATCCTTCAATTCAAAATGACAACTGAAATTCAAGCTTAGAAATTTATAACAAGACAAAAATCACATAAAAGAATGACTTGGGTACAATAAAATTGTCTTTGAATGCATCAAGTACGTCTCAAGCAGTACATTAAAGGGGATAATGAAATCCTTCAGGCCTTGCAGTAAAAGTCAACTGCTCCAAACCCCAGCACTGCCACCCCAAGGCAGCTCACATTCACTCTCTAGCTACTGTGCTCACTCTTTAGTATCTCTGCCTCCTAACCTATAATAACGGAGATAAATGGACCTACCTTAAATGACTGATATAAAAAGGGAAAATGCAGAAGAGTGTGGCTCAAGCTGTGTCCCAAATCAAAACATAGTAGTCCCCTTCTTTTATTTGATATTGATCCTCAGTGTTGAAGTAAATGCCCCAAGCTCTCTACATAATCCATCACAACCGCCAAGGTCTGAGGAAGGCTAGCCTTTCTATTAAATGTGTAAAATGAGTATAAAACATACCAGCATATAAAGCACACATAAAATACTAAATCTAAAATATAAAACTTGTTAAAATTGATTAGATCATGGCGTATCATTACATTCTATCAATACCCTGAAAATATGCCTCTATATGGAATAGTGTCATTTCTTACTGTAGAGAGCAGTCTGGGAGCAGTCAGCATGGATACAGAAGCACCTACATCCTAATCTGGACTTGCCCAAGATACAGTAATAATCAGTTAAATGGAGCAAGTCTTTTCCTCAGACACACAAAGGAAACGGGTAATCAGATAACCTCACAACACACCTTTGACTTCTCTGCCCCCACAGTATCTGTCCATACTTCTTATTTGTGTTGTTGATTTGTTTTGCTTTTTTTGAGACAGAATTTCCCTGTGAATTCCTGGATATCCTGGAACTTTCCCTAAAGTCTAGGCTAGACTCAAACTCACAGATCTATCTCTGCCTCCTAAGAGTTGGAGTAAACAGTATAGGCCACCACCACCCAGCTTCTAATTTGTTTTCTTACAGCTATCATTTGGCATGTTTCAGGTGCCCTCAAGTATCTACCTCAGGAGAATGAGCAGGCCCTGAGATGAAACCACACTCTTGAAGGTTAGGAAATTGCTTGCAGTAGGAAGTGCCAGTTAGTGGGCATGGCAGTGTACATACATGCCTGAGGCACACCACAGCCACCTTCACACCAATCTCTGTGCCTCTAAGCCCTGATATCCATGTATTGTATCTGGCTATATTCAATTCCTTTTAAAATATAGGGATGTGGGGCTGGAGAGATATCTTAGTGATTCAAAACTCAAGGAGATCCAAGTTTGCTTCCCTACCTGGTGGCTCACAACTGTCTATAATTCCAGTTCTAAGAGAGCTATCACTCCATCACCCTCTTCTGACCTCCATATGCATCATGTATGCCCACAAAACACAAATATACATGCAAGCAAAGCCCCCATACTCATAAAGGTAGATGATAGATAGATAGATAGATAGATAGATAGATAGATAGATAGATAGATAGATACATACATACATACATACATACATACATACATACATAGAAGATAGATGATAGATAGATGCATACATACATAGAAGATAGATGATAGATAGATAGATAGATAGATATAGATAGATAGATAGATAGATAGATAGATGATAGATAGATGATAGAAGATAGATGATAGAAGATAGATGATAGATAGATAGATAGATAGATAGATAGATAGATAGATAGATAGATAAGTGATAGATAAATAGATGATAGGTAGATAGATGAGAGATAGATAAATGATATATAGATAGATGATAGATAGATAGATAGATTGATAGATAGATGATAGATAGATAGATAGATAGATAGATAGATAGATAGATAGATAGATGAGAGATAGATGAGGGATAGATAGATAATAGATAGATAGGTGAGAGATAGATGTAAATATATAGATGATAGATAGAAAGATATATGATAGATAGATGATAGATGATAGATAGATAGATGATAGATAGATAATAGATAGATATAGATAGATGATAGATAGATAGATAGATAGATAGATAGATAGATAGATAGATAGATAGATAGATGATAAATTTTTGTTCTTCTTAAAAGCAGAATTGAGGAAACAAGAAGATTAAGGTTTTCACACATAACTTTTTATTTTCCTGAATCATAAAGAAATGCTCTGTATATCATTTTACAGAAGGACCAACTTGTTCAAATTATTGATAAATACCATTACTAATATGTAAGTAACTGGAACAACAGTTAGCTTAATAAGCATTATTTTTGTAACAACATTTTATAGAAATAACTGTGTGTTGGGGGGAGATTAAGTCTAAGGTCTTCTTCATACCAGGCAGTCTACTGCTAAGCTGTAGCCCCAGCCTCCAAAACGGCATTTTAAACATATATTATTACTCTTAGAAAATTTTACTTTTTACATTTATTTTATTGTACAATTGAGAATTACATAAAATGTCTTTTGATCATATTCACCCTCCACTCCTCCCCCAGCTCCTTACACATCCACCCCACCCACTTCACATCTTTTTTTTTTGTTTCTGCTTTATAACCAATTGCATTCCATTTTTCATGTGACTATGAGTGTGGATTACCCACTGAAGAATGATTAGCTTCCCAGGGTTCACAACCTATCAGAAAACTGACTCTCTAAGAAGGCATCAGTGTCCCCTAGCTCTTTGGTTATATGTGAAGGCTCAGGCCTGTTCTTTGTCCATAGTAGAATGGTGGCTGGCAATCCTAACCTTTAAAAGATTTTCACATATAGCTTAGAGATATACAACCAGATACGATGTTAATATATGCATCTTGAAAGAATGAAAATATGCTAATTAACATGAAAGTTGCTTTGAATAGAAATGAGAACCTATTTTATAATGGTAAATTAGATATATCAAAGGTAAAAAAAAAAACACTTATTTAAACATCCAATTTGAGACTAGAAAATTTCAGCATACATATTACACAATTTACATAATTAAACAGCTTATACCTAAAATATTGGTTTGCCCTTTTTAAATTATCATTCACCAAGGAAATATATATTTTCCTATGGTGTTACCAATGCATTTACAGTAGTTACTATTTATGTCATCAGACAGTCAATGTTTCATTTTGGCCATTGATATTACTTGAATGTTTTTTTGCTGCCTTTGAAAGTACAAGTGAGTCATATAAAGTTTGCAAGAAGTGGGAGTGGGTGGGTAGAGGAGCAGGGGTGGGGGAGGGTATAGGGAACTTTTGGGATAGCATTTGAAATGCAAGTAAAGAAAATAATAAATAAATAAATAAAAGAATTAAAAAAAGAAAGTACAAGTGAATTAAGCACACTTGCTCATGCTATTCCTTTGAAAATATTATGTTTTAGAATCTGTTCAATGGCTAGGAAACTAGATAGTATTTGAAACAGCAGTCAACGGGAGTTTATAGTAAATATTGTAGCACTAATAAAACATCTGTCTTGTTCATTTTAAAAATAATAGCTCCCTACTTTAACAACATTTGAGACACATTTAATTTTTAAAAATAAGAACAACACAGCAACATGGGTTTAAAAGTGTGATAGGTAGAGGCATGTCACAGATTTTTAATTTAAACATCTGTCAGTTCATTGCTCCAGGCTACCTAAAAGTAATACCAAATTTCCAGTGGCTGAGAGTAAAAGAGAATTTACAACTTTTTTTTGTCTGCCTTTGAAGTGATTTCAACTATTCTCTCTCCAGGTCTCTCTGATATTCTGACTAAATTCTCAGCTTCTTTCAGTGCCTCTGTCACCCTTAATTTTTCTGATTTGTAAACAGTGAGATTGACATGAAGTATTATCCATAGTTCAGAGAGCTCAGTTTACCCACTAAAGCACAAGAAAGAAACCATGAACCTCCACATATTTTACCTGAATTCTAAGGCACACATTAACTAGGTATCATCCATCAGTGAGCACACTCTGACACTCATCTATGTGGTCCCTTGTCCTCTGTCTACTGATGTTACTTTAGCCATGGTATAGGAGGTCTCCAGGGAAGGGAGTGTGCATAGGTCATGTGTTCAGTCATCATATTCGCCTGTTTTCTTAAGGTTTACAGTTTAGGTGAGATGATTTAAGAGGATTGAAGAAGCTTTGTGGTGCCACATTAATCAAATTCATCCCTACTACGTGAGTATCCATTAGAAGAGAATCCTCAAAATAGAGCACAGAATGTGAGCTCAATGCAGATCCCAGACAGGACTGAAACTCCACCAGGAATGCCAGGAACAGCTCACAACACATCTGCTTTCATGAGGCACGTCCATTTTATAACTCGCCCATCTTTCTGATGTTTAGCATTAGAGCAACCTAGAAGAGGTGGGGCTGAGCCAAGGCATTTAATGATAATTTTTATCAGTTTTACAAGGATATTAAAACAACTGCTGATCTCTATCATGTCCAAAAGTGTCAAGAAACTAAACAGTACCACTTACAGAAATACGGTTAGCACTTAATGTTACTAGCAGGGGAAGAACTGCAGTGTCCAAGATACCATAAGCTAGTAATAGTTTGTGACTGTTGCCATCATCCTATTATCACACTGAACATGGAGATGACCCTCTACAAAGCCTAAGCAATGTTTATCACATTTGTGAATCGTCTAATTGTTATCTACAAAGGCCCTCTGTTCTTTTCACGCTATAGTGATATGTGCATTCATGCACGATATTTGAATATGTTGGTGAGTACATAATTCAAAATAAACATGATATGAAAATTTTTATGGATGTTGTTCTATACTACTGGTGTTAAAGTTTGGTGTAAACAAAGTGACTTTGTTAAGACAAAAGACTCCTGTTACGCTCCTAATTAATTCTGGTGTCTCATTGGAAGACAACAAATTGAGAAGCATTTCCCTTGAAAACAGATCTCTGGATTACTTCCTCTGTCTCTGTCTCCATTTACAATACTTCAATTTTCAAGAACACTAGAACTTTTCAACAGTATTGGCATTTGTCTGTTAGACGTCATAAAGGAGCACTTACAGGAAGATGAAGACGAGAGCCCTGGCAGAGACATGAGGATAGTGACTGGAGTGTGAGAAACATAAATGCCAAGAGCACCCAGGCTTCCCTGCAGGAACCTCCCACCACACAGGAGCAGGTGGCTTTTCCTAAGACTTGGATGTCTCTGTGGAACTTGGATGAGGATGCTGTGTGGGTGGAGAGAACATTTCCAGTGATAGAGACCTGGCAGCATAGTGTATGGAGAAAACCCAAGGTCATATTTGGCTTTGGCAGATTTCCGCTGGGAGAGGCTTCAAAAATGATTGCTTCCTTTCAATTTATTATCTATTCAATAGATATTCAATTATGTAACAATCAGAAAAGACCTAAATAGAAGATATATATTTAAAGTTATTTATTTAAAAAATTAATTTGTAGACATTACTGTGATATCTAAGGGTTCTGGCCCATTTTGTGTAAAATCACTCTCTTTCCCAGAATAGCAATAATATTACACAGTTATGTGGAACCAGATAGCTTTCTACTGAGATTTAAAATAGCTTGCAAATTTGAAAAATAAATTTATAGCAATCAACCAAACTGGAGAAAATCCAAATTTATAGTCAGTTACACACTTGATTAAAACTATCTATTATTGTAAGACATAAGCTTTTGCAATACAAAAATAAATGTTTATATCAGTTAGCTTTATTGTAAATTATCTTCTTGCATTTAAATTTTCTAAAAGTTGGATGAGTTTTGGAAGTTGATAGACAGTGTAGATTCCAAGCAATAATGACATTAATTTATACAAGTCTTGCAAGTTTATAAAGAGATGATGTTTACAAAAATATTCTTAATTATTTCTTTTGAAGTCTTGTGGAAATGTTACTTTCTAAATTTTTTCCAAACTGCATTTATAGTTTACTTATTTCATTACTATATTCCTTTCATTATTATACTAAAACTCCAAACTTTGAGAGCCTGAATAGGTAAATAGGTAATGAAAACAAATGTTCTTTGTTGAAGAATGTTTTTTATAGGTAACAATTACTTGCTCAGAAGAAAGTATTCTTTAGATAAGGCTTCAATTATACTGCCTCACCAAAAGTTGAACTTTGACTTTGCACATTCTGAGTGAGCCAATATCTGATTGTAAATTTTACACCTACGTCATCTCTAACTCTACATGAGCATAATTCACAGGCAAATGCTCCTGAGCCCACCTGGTCTGTACATGAATCTCACACACTGCTTTCCCACTTGCTCTGAGGTCTACATGTAACGGCAAGTCCTACCATCCTACCACATACACCAGGCTTCCCAAACAGTCACACTGGAAACAATTACACAGGCCTCATCAGCTCTGTGACCCAGGTGTTTTACTCCTATGCAGAAAGAGGGAAGAGAACCCAAGATAAAAAGTCATGTATTAAAGTCTACAAAGATAACTTCTGCCAAGGGTTATTATAACTTAGAAGGACGCTGTTGTGTTTTCTATATTTTTTATTCCATTTTAATTGATTAGCAATGGAACGGCATCTTTTATCTGGGATTACTCATCCAGAAGGACTCATTATACTTAAGATATACTTAACTGACAGAAGCCTAGTGAAGTTTAGCATTCTACTTTGTTGGTTCTTTCTTGTTTGTTTTCTGTATTAAGATTGTTCTGTATTAAGATTGTTCTAGGCTTTCGTTCATCACATTTTATTTATGACTAAGTGAAGTCTCTTCATAGAATATAATGCCATCGAATCCATAAAATGAATGAGCACTAATTAAAAGAGAAATTTTCAGTTTCTAGGGCCAAAGTAACTTCATAGAAATCAGGGTTTTAAGAGAACATGCTGGTAAACAACCCTATATCATAAATAATTTACATTGTAATCAGACCACTATACAGGAGAGGTTAGAGAGAAAAGTCAGGATATCGATGCCAAAACGGATTCTGTATTGGTTAGGGGAAATTTTTTTTAATTAAAGTAGCATTAGAGATAATAATTTCTCTGAGGAATGATGATTGGAGAATGAAGAAAGCCACAAAACTGAGTTGGAGCTAATGGACCATCCAGGAGCCAGCTGTCAATGTTCCATATGGACCACACATCTCATCTCCTAGTCCCTGTGACACACCCACGGCTGGATGTTCCTAGCAGCATGGAAGGGGAGTGAATTCATTGTCATACTACCATGAAATAGTCACACTGAAGTGAAGTATCGGTTCTTGGATTGACAGCTGAATTTCTTTCCAACACCCAAATTACTGTGCATTTGAGCTTTCAGAGACGGCACTACTCTCCGAGATTATTTTCGATCCTATGACATCAGTGGCTTGTCTCTCCTAGCAGGAGACCTGAAACAGGAGGACACATAGCCCTGCTGCCTCGTCATGCTTGATGCCAAATGTCAAGATGGTTTCTAGTAAGAAGCAATTCCTGTTCACCCTACCTTTGTAAACCCGTGCTGATGATGCTCAGTCTCCATGCTCTTCCATGTGCCTATGATTCCACATCTAAATAACAACTCTATAGCATCCATGGCTCTCTGGTGTCACATTTGTGGCAGGTGTGTGACATTCTCCTCTCTCTTTCTTTGGTGCCATCCCCAGACTCCACCCTGACCTACCGTCTTTGCACATCTAAGCTCATCCAAAGATCTCTAAACCAGCTGTGCCATTTTGACAATAATGCCTTTGAACTCTCAAAGGTAAGGTATTTTCCATTTTTATCCCTGTTCTTTCATGGCTTCAACTGTGGTTATTTTTCTGAAACATAAACTTTTTTCCTCTGTTTATGATCAAATCAATCAGGCACTCAAATGACACTCCAACTTTTATTTCCTTTTCATGCCACGATGTGAATTACGGGGGGAAAATTATTGAACATCACCCCAATACTTAAATTATTAATGCCATCCCAAGAGGACCTTTAAAGTCTGGGTTTTTTCCTTACGTTTTTCTGAGAAACAGTTGAAAATTCCTGCAGCTCTCTTCCTGAGTGTTGTTACCCATGGTCTGGTTTGGGTAGTGGTGCTTCATCTTTATGTATTTAGGCACAGAGGATAAAAAGCACAGGAGCTCAGATATTGTTATAGTGCCTGATTTATTGATGAAGTAAGTTATGCATTTAGCCAACATTCCAGAAACAGGTATTAGGAAGGAACAGCAATGCCGGATTTGCAGCTGCCAACCCACTGGGAGCCTTGAAGTCTATGCTCTGAATCCACAAAAGATGCCTCTACCCATCTCTAGTTAAGAACATAAAAACATATTTCTGTCCAGAAGTCCTGTCGACCATTGTTGCTCTCTTAACTGCTTTGTTTTGAATACTTATTCACGTTGCTCTTCTATTATATGAAGAAGTCAGCCTAGACTGCCTCAAATCCTTTTTATATACAGTAGTTACAAGTTCTGATATTAGTTACGACAACATAAAGTAAGACCAGGCATTGGCAGCACAAACAGCGAAATATCATACATAACCACAGAGTAAAACAAGATCCATTGGTTCATGTCTGGAGATTCCATACCATGTAAGCTTCATGACACACTGCAACTAGAACTATCTCCAATTGTCTGTGGAAACTGCCAAGTGCCATGAAAATTCTTTGCTTACCGTTAGATACTAGCCTGCAGAAGCCCTACATAGGAAACCAATGATTCCTAAGGATGGGAAGTGGGTAAAGCATTATAAACCCTCCTCTAGACTCACAGAACAAACAGCATGAAACAGTTGTTTGTGCCCTCATGAGAAAGAATAACCAAGTTCACCGACTGGATAATTCACCCACTGACTCCCTCGGTGATTTGAAGGGGCTATTGTTTTAGACGGCCGTGTTAGGAGTAGGTTGCCGTGAGGAAAGCAATGGCAGAAGTGATTACTAACACGACATGACTTCAATTTTTTGCACCCCCTACATTCAATGGGATTCTACTGATCTCCTGTAAGCATCCAGTAGCAGTGTCTACTGCTAATCACAGAATTCATTTGTCAATTTTACTTCTTAAATGTTTGGTCTCCATTGGTGGGGACATTGTGTGTCTGCGTCCCTCCCTGGCTTTTCTAGATCCAGATATTAGATCTTTTAGAGTTAGAAAACAGTCAGAAGCAATAACAAGAACTCCTCTGAGGAGAGGACCACATGCGGTTGTCAGTCCTTGATTCTCATTATGAACCAATCTATGCGTCTTGGCTCCAGATTTCCCATTGATAACATGTCTTTAACTATGCCCTTTCACCTACTGGCTCTGAGAAACTTTGTTACTTAGATTCTTTCCCAAAATCAATCAACACAAACTCTCTGGGGTAAGTATTAAAGTGTGGGCAAGATTTGGAACCATAGTTAACCTGAAGTAATTGTAGCCCAGAATATATATTGTCTTCATACTATGAGCCACTCAAGAACCCCTAGGTTTCTGCTGGGTCCGGTCTCTAAATTGGACCCTACAGTACTAACTGCAGTCCTACTATCTCACTCATAATACAGCCATGGGAAAAAAGAAAGTTTTTTTGCATATCTTTTAGAAGTTTGAGAGTACTTGGAAGGCTATGACCCTCACTGTTCTGAGCACAATATTCCATGGTTTTTGTTTGTTTTTGTCTTGATGATACCAAACATGATCATTTCTGATGTTGTAGCTTGTCAAAAGACCCTCACTCACACAAAGACCACAGAGACCACGATTGTTGCAAAATGCATGAGGATTTTACTTATCCAACATGTTGGGGAACCCCCTCTCAGCATGAAAGCCAGAGGAGAGACCCAGAACAAAGAAAGAACACACTTTTTATACCTTTGNAAGGGCCAGATATAGGCACCAGGGTAGTTTGGCTTATTTTAATTGGTGTAGCCAATAACCTTTTTAGACATTGGTTAATTTGTATACAGTGACTCTCATTTTGTCTGTCCTTGAGGTTTTCAGTGTAAGTCAGGGCAGGGGAATTGTTAATCTTGTTCTGGAAGCTAAGTAATTTTGACCATTAAAACTATGTTTCTATATTTGTTTAGTCAGCCACCTTCTTTATCTGGCTCTTTGCTTTGCCTGCTAGTACAGTTTGGAAAGTCCTTTTGAAGGGGGAAGGTACTGGGTAGTCTTGAATTTATTTTGGATATTACGCTGACTGCTTAGAAGTCTCTAGCCATTCCCAGGGACTAAACCACTAACCAAAGAGTATATATGGAGGGAGTCAGGACTCCAGATACATATGTGACATCAATGGGAAGGAGGGGGTCTTGATGTCCCAGCCTAGGGAATACTAGAAGGGTGAGGTGGGAGAAGTGGGTGAATGGGTGGAAGAGCACCCTTAGAGATGCAAAGGGGAGGGGAGGGGAGGGGAGGGATGAGATGGGGAGGGGTTTGTGGAAGGGTAACCAGGAAGGGGGATATCACTTGAAATGTAAATGAATAAAATTAAACAAGACTCTAACAAGGAGAACGGACCACTTGCTGATGTCACATATGTCCTCATATTGCAGGATAACTTTCCGAATACATGCCAAGGCAGGTCTACTGATACTTAGATCAGGTGCCCTCCAACAGGAGAGCAGCATCTGCCATGTAGGTTGCAATATTTACCATTTCCCAGATAGTTATCCTGATATTGCTCCAAGTAGTCTATGTTTCTCTAAGCCCAGTCAAAACAAACATACCCCTGACCAATCTCTTTAAAGTTTAATTAGCTACTTTCATAAATGAATTGTGTATACCATGCTGTCTGATATATACTGATTGGGAAATGGTTAAGTTGAGCTAATTAATATGTTGTCACCCAAATTATGTTTTGTGAGAATATATAAAATCTACTTTTCTTTACAATTTTCAAATTGGCATCTTCTTAACTACAGGTACAGTTTTTCAGTTTTCACACTAGATACATGGAAATTATATCTACCATCAAATTAAAATTTTCTTTTGCTTTGCCTAACTCTGCCCAAAGCTCTAAGGTCCTTATACATTCCAGGGTACTGTTTACTTCCCTAAGTCCACTCTAAATACTCTTAAGGCCCACAGTTCTCTTTTCTTTCCTCAGATTCTCTGCCCTTGTGGAATGAGAATGGTGAGGTATGTTAGAAGAACCCAAGGCTGCCTCTAGTTCATGTTCGTGAAAAACCCAGCACATTGTTTTAGCTCTCATGGATATTGAGAGGAAGAGATTCTCTACCCTGACTTTTGGAGATTGTTAGGACTCACAGTTCAAGAAAAGGGAGAGACCACCCCATCCTAATAGAGCAGAAGAAGGAGTATAAGAACTTTTATTTCTTATTACTACTTTATTTTAAATTGGATTGTTATTGACAATGCTCTACTGAAATTGCTAGGATATTGTGTTTTGCTTGCAACTCACTGGAAAAGATGTTTTTGACATTCCTCTTCATTTCTACATCTACAGCAGCCTGTGTAACACCTCTCACATCTCTAACTCACTGTCTTACCCAGGGTTTCTATTGCTGACAAAAGCTGTGACCAGAGGCAAGCTAGGGAGAAAGGGATCTACTTGCCTTACTCCTCTATTGAAGGAAGTCAGGACAGGAACTCAAGCAGGACAGGAACCTGGAGACAGGAGCTGATGCAGAGGCCAAGGAGAAGTCTTGCTTACTGGATCACTTCCCTGGCTTGCTCAGCCTGGTATCTTAAAGAAACCAGGACTACCAGTCCCGGGATAGCACCACCCACAAAAACTGGGCCCTCCCCTCCTTGATCACTAATTGAGAAAATGCCCCAGAGCTGGATCTCATGGAGGCCTTTCCTCAAGTGAAGCTCTTTCCTCTCTGATGTCTCTAGCCTGTGTCCAGGTGACATACAAAACCAGCCAGTACACTCATGTACTTTATTTCTCATTCTGATTTTGCTCTTTCCCCCTAAATTCCTGAATCTTTTGGATTTCACTACTTAAATTGTGGTATCTTTAGCTCTTACAAAACACACCACATTTTCTCAAATAATGACACTGTCTTTGAAAAGTCTTATGGACACAATTGAGTCATACTAGTGTTTACCACTGTAAGTCAACACTGAGCTGGTTTGCAAAACATAAGAAGGACCTGAAGCCACCTTTCTCTACAGAGCAGTAGGAAATATAATACAATACCATGTGAAGTTAACTCACCAGGAGTATGTAAATAAAATAAAACAAGTAAACAACAAACAAAATGAGTAACTACAAACAAAATATGAGGTAAGAAATGACGACAACATCTCTATGGTCTCTCAAATTCTCATTGTCAGAAAGTCAAGGAAATGGAGCTGCTAAAGTGTTAACAAAAAGTTTCAGAGTCAAACATTTAAAGTAGACCAACTACCACTACATACTATATGTAGTATATATTTAACTATATACAAAATATGAGGCAAGAAATGACTATAACATCTCTATGGTCTCTCAAATTCTCAGTGTCAGAAAGGTGAGGAAATGGAGTTGCTAAAGTGTTAACAAAAAGTTTCAGAGTCAAACATTTAAAGAAGACCAACCACCACACAGAGGACAAAGAGCCAAACTTTTAAAGGAGACCAACGTTTACAAAGATGGCACAGATAAGCAAATAAGTGAGGTAGAGAAACCAAGGTAGAAGCTAGACCACAAAATTACCAAAGGAGACAAAAGAGCCACAAACTTGGAGAGAAAGTTTAAAATATGTAGGAATTCAGCAAGAAAATGAAGAGTCTGAAAAATAATCAAAAGGAAACTATGAAGGAAAAGCACTGATCCATTTATCAATCAATTAATCAGATAAAAATGCAACAAGAAAGGAAGAAAGAAAGAAAAACATCAATAAACAAAACTAAGCAGAACAATGAATTTCAGGACAGGAAAATATGCAAACACATAAAATGAAAAAGCAGGAACAACTATAAAAAAAGAAATCTGACCAAAATGTCAAATGATTTTTAGAATATATTCAATAAGCTACATGTAAGAACCCATTAGATAAAAAAACAATATAAAAATATGAAATTATAGCAAAAATGTTCTTAGACTTAGAGAAAGAAACAGACATGAAAATACAAAAGAAATTAAAATCCCAAATAATAAATAGGACCATTCCTCATCATAATAGTCAATATGTCAAACAAAGAAACACACAAATAAAGAAACAATACTAAAACCTATGAGAGAAAAAGGTTTACTCATAATCAAGCTTAGAAACATCAGGGCAATATTAAGTCTCTTGTTAGAAATAATAATCAAGCAACCAGTTAATTATCCAACCCTACTGGAGATATATATATATATATATATATATATATATATATATATATATATATAGTAAATGACTATTAACCAAGATTGCTATACTCAGCAAAGTTAATATTGAAACCAGAACATTTCAAGACAAGTACAGAGACAATTTGTGACAGCAAAAAGCCAGAACTAAAAATTACAGAAAGGAATACTACACAAACAGTGATGACAGTCTCATCCAAAAGAACACAGGAGGAAATATATTTACTGAGAAGAAAAAATAAATAGAGGAGACTCGGGAAGGAATCTATCCTGCCCAACATAGCAAAGCATCATAGTCTTAATACAGATCAGGGAAGAAGAAAAGAATTATCAAAGATCCAAAGATCCAGGACAACCAACAAAACCATGGAAATAGAAAAAAGAATTTTGTCAACAACAAAGGTGGATACAAGTGTCTCCAACTAACCAACTAAAAGATGCAAACTAATTGATCAGATTAAAGAAACAAAAACCAACTATCACTCTTCTTGAAGAAATATATCTCACTGGAAAAGATATCTAAAAATTAAATCTAAAGTACTGAAACCAGCACACCAAAGCAAAAGAAATAATGAAGAAGTTGGCAGTGTGACACTTATGACTCCTAGAACAGACTTCAAATGAGAACTCCTCCGAAGTTAGAAAAGGTCATGCCATAGGAAGGTGAGGATGACTCGGCAAGAAGCTGTGACAATTTTATCTGTTTATGTACCAAATCTTCCACTCCTGATATAAACACTAAACTTTATATATGTAAAAATACATATATTTACATATATACATATGTAACTAAAGTTGTGATATGTATTAGTTATGGTTCTCTAGAATCACAGAACTTATGGATAGTCTCTATAGTAAGGGAATTTGTTGACTTACAGTCTGTAGTTCAACTCTCCAACAATGGTCAGCAGCAGCTGTGAGTGGAAATCCAAAAATCTAGCAGTTTGCTCAGTCCCACAAGGTAAGCAAAGAAAGGAGAATCTTCCTTCTTCCAATGTCCTTATGTAGGACTCCAGCAGAAGGTGTGGCCCAGATTAAAGGTATGTACCACTTGCTTTGTCCCAGATGACCTTGAACGCAGAGATCTCCTTGCTGTATTCTCCAGGGATTCATAGCCACTGTGCCTCAAGATCTCTCTACGCCAAGATCCAGGTCAGAAATTTGTATCTCGCAGCCTCAAGATCAGGATCAAGGGTGAGCCTTCCACTTCTGGATGGTAGTTCATTCCAGATATAGTTCAGGAATAGCCACGACATGGTACTAGTGTGGCACATCAATATACCCCTGTTACTTTAAATTAATGTTCTAGTTTCATTTCTGTTATTGTGATAGACAGTGATCAGCAGCAGGTTGGGGAAGAATACAGTTGACATCATCCTTTATTTCCAGGTGAGAGTTTGTCAGTGAGGGAAGTCAAAGCAAGAAGCCGAGGCAAGAATTGATCACTGAAACAGACCCCAGAGGATGCTGCATAGCTCTTGGCTCCCAATCGCAAATGAAGCCTCATCTCTTTTATACTATATGTCCACATTCATAGGGACAGCACCATCTAAAGTGGGCTGGAACCACTCATACCAATTAACAATTAATAATATGCCCTGCAATCATGGTCACGGGACAGTCTGACAGAGCCAGTTTTGTCACTGAAGTTCCTTCTTCCCAAGGGACTCTAGAGTTGTGTCAAGTTAACAGCTGAAGCTAATTGTGTCAGATAGGTCTTCAAAAGTCAGAAATATACAAAAATGCAAAAATCAAAAAGACCACATATTAACTGGATTTTAGCAACTATCTACAGAGTATTCTATTTAAATTATAAGGCATGCATACTCATCTTTTTATTATTTACTTTATTTTATTTTAATGTATTTTATTACCGTCCAGTTATTATACCCCTCCCAGTCTGCCCTCCCACAGTTCCTCAATCCTTCATCCTCACCCAGTCTCCAGGAAGATGTCCCCACCCCCTAACCCCCCACCTGCCTCCAGGCCTCCCAACTCCCTGTGGCCTCGACTCACTCAAGGGTTAGAGACTGCCAGATCAGGCAGTCCTCTGATATAAAAGTATTTGGGGCCTTAGAACAGTTAGTGTATGATGCCTGGTTGGTGGCTCAGTGTCTGAGAGATCTCAGTTAGTTGAGACTGCTGGTCTTCCTATGGGGTTGTCCTCCTCCTCAACTTCTTCCAGTCTTTTCCTAATTCAACCACATGGGTCCCCAACTTCAGTTCATTGGTGGGGTTTAAGTTTATGCATCTGTCTCAGTCAGCTGCTTGTTGGACCCCTTGGAGGGCAGCCATATGAGGCTCCTATATGTAAGCATTATAGAATCAGGAATAGTGTTAGGTCTTAGAGTCTCTCCTTGAGATGGATCCCAAGTTGGGCCAGTCACTGAACCACAATTCCCTCAGTCTCTTCTCCATTTTGTCCCTGCAGTTCTCTCAGGCAGGAACAATTCTAGGTCATGGTTTTGACTGTGAGATTGCAACTCTTACCGTTCACTTGATGCCCTGTCTTTCTACTGGAGGTGGACTCTAAAAGATCCCTCTCCCTATTATTGGGCATTTCATCTAAGGTTCCTTTGAGTCCTGAACATCTCTCATCTCCCAGGTCTCTGGTACTTTCTTTTCAAAGAACCTTTAATTTTCTACTTCATACTTCAGCGAAAAGAAAACAAAAGTCAGGCTCAAGAAAAAGCACAAATACTACACAAATATTTGATAATTGAACAATCTGCTTTTGAAAATGTAGTAGACAATTAAAGAACTCAGGAAGAAAAGAATTTTAAACCCTAGAATCAAAAGAAAATAATACCATAATCTACCAGAAACTTTGGTCTATAGTTAAGGTAGTTTTAAGAGTAAAGTTCAAATGGGACCTCATGAAATTGCAAAGCTTCTGTAAGGCAAGAGACACTGTCAAAAGACAAAAGGGCCACCAACAGATTGGGAAAGGAATTTTACCAATCCTAAATCTGATAGAGGACTAATATCCAATATATACAAAGAGCTCAGGAAGCTGAACTCCAGAAATTCAAATAACCCCATTAAAAATGGGGTACAGAGCTAAACAAAGAATTCTCAACTGAGGAATACCGAATGGCTAAGAAACACCTGAAAAAATGTTCAACATCCTTAGTCATCAGGGAAATGTAAATCAAAACAACCCTGAGATTCCATCTCACACCAGTCAGAATGACTAAGATTAAAAATTCAGGTGACAGCAGATGCTGGCAAGGATGTGGAGAAAGAGGAACACTCCTCCATTGCTGGTGGGATAGCAAGCTTGTACAACCACTCTGGAAATCAGTCTGGCAGTTCCTCAGAAAATTGGACATAGTACTACCGGAGGAACCAGCAATACCTATTCTGGGCTTATACCCAGAAGATCTTCCAACTGGTAATAAGGACACATGCTCCACTATGTTCATAGCAGCCTTATTTATAATAGCCAGAAGCTGGAAAGAACCCAGATGTCCCTCAATAGAGGAATGGATACAGAAACTGTGGTACATTTACACAATGGAGTACTACTCAGCTATTAAAAACAATGAATTTATGAAATTCTTGGACAAATGGATGTATCTGGAGGATATCATCCTTAGTGAGGTAACCCAATCACAAAAGAAGTCACTAGATATGCACTCACTGATAAGTGGATATTAGTCCAGAAACTTAGAATACCCAAGATACATTTTGCAAAACACAAGAAAACCAAGAAGGAAGACCATCATGTGGGTACTTCATTCCTCCTTAGGATAAGGAACAAAATACCCATGAAAGGATATAGGTACTGAGACAAAATTTAGAGCTAAGATGAAAGAATGGACTATCCAGAGACTACCCCACCCGGGGATCCAACCCATCATCAGCCACCAAACCCAGATACTATTGCACATGCCAGCAAGATTCTGCTGAAGGGACCCTGATATAGCAGCCTCTTGTGAGGCTATGTCAGTGCCTGGCAAACACTGAAGTGGATGCTCACAGTCAGCTATTGGATGGAACACAGGGCTCCCAATGGAGGAGCTAGAGAAAGTACCCAAGGAGCTGAAGGGGGCTGTAACCCTATAGGTGGAACAACAATATGAACTAACCAGTACCCCTTGAGCTCGTGTCTCTAGTTGCATATGTAGCAGAACATGGCCCAATCGGCCATCATTGGGAAGAGAGGCCCCCTTGGTCTTGCAAACTTTATATGACCCAGCACAGGGGAAGGCCAGGGCCAAGAACTGGGAGTGGGTGGGTAGGGGAGCAGGGGCGGGGGAGGGATGATATAGGGAACTTTCGGGATAGCATTTGAAATGTAAATAAAGAAAATATCTAATAAAAAATTGTGAAAAAAAAAGAGAAAAGTTTATAGCTAATTGTTCTCACCCTAAAAAGTCAAAGTGATCTTAAAGAACCAGATGATGCATGTCAAGTTCAGAATAAACAAGGAAAAGATGAACTCAAGATGCACAAGACAGAGGATAAAAAGAACAAATAAATAAATTAACAATAAAGACTAGAAGGAAAAAAAAGAAAAAAAAGAAAAAAAAGAAAAAGAAAAGAAAAAAAAAAGAAAAAAAAAAGACTAGAAGGAAATTAGTGACATTGTGACTGAAGTAACAATGCATAGCATCAAGTAAATAAAGATAAACTTCTTGGAAGATTGAAAGATCCTTGCCCACGCTGATTAAAAAGAAAGTACAAGGTGATGCACATTAATTCAAAGAAAGGCTCCAAGGGAGTTTAGCAACCACTCCAGGGAAAACTAGAAACTCACCAGGAATCTTTGAAAACCTCCAATCCCCAAAGCTGGACAAATTATTATCTAAAAGAAACATAAATTATTGAGATCATGTGATTTAGGAAAATGAAATGCAGTGACTTAACTAAACTGGTAACAGAGTGAACCACTGAGTTAGTATGCCTAGAAAGAACAGGGGGCAGATGGATTCACAACTGAATTCTACCACATTCCAAGGAATCAAAACTCCAACACTTCTCAGACGTCATTCTACCAAACAAAAAGGGAGGTAGTGATACCAAACTCATTCTATAAAGCCAGAACTACACTGATTCCAATGCTGCATAGGGACACAATGAAAAGACAACATTATAGGTCAAGTTATCTGATGTATGCGATATACAAAATTATATCCAAAATCTTAACCAAATTCCATATAAATAGACAGATTGACAGAAATCATTTGAACATTTGGAAAAGCATTTGGAAAAGTTCGGTATATCTTCATGGTAAAAGTCTGAAGAAATTAGGAATAAAAGCACTATAATTAAGCATAATAAAGGCCATGTTTTGCAAACAGAATCAAGGTTATATTAAATGGTAAAAATCAGATTTTTTTCCTCTAAAGTCATGTGGCAAGGGCACCTGGTCTCTCCAGTTTACTCGATGTATTGCTCAAATTTTTATCTAAAGCAGCAAGGAGAGAGATGGTAAAAAGGGATCTGACTCGGAAAGGAAGAAGGGAGATTATTCCCATCTCCAGATGACATGATGTCATATTTAAAATACACTATATATGGTACCAGAACACATTTAGAACTGAAGGATATTTCAGAGAATTTGGAGGAAACAAAAAACCATCAGCTTTTCTGTATATCAATCATTAACTTGTCTAGAAAGAAACTGAAAAATGTCCTATCAAAATAAATTTAAAGACACATGAATAAACTGAACTTAAAATGTGAATTGCTTCTACAATTAAAATTCTAAGATATTATACATGAAATTGAATAAGATACTAGACTATGGAAATAGCTTCCATGCTTTTGTATTGGTAGAATTACTTTTGTGATATATTACTTAGGCTAATTAATCTACATAATAAATGTAATTCCTCAAAAATATCAATTACTTGCTTGTAGAATTAGAAAAAGTCATAAAGTTCATATAAAAGCAGAAAAAATAAACACCTGGAAAGAATCAAAAAAGAAAAGTACTCAAGGGATCCAAATATCCTCAAATTATACTAAAGAGCCATAAAAGCACAGTCATCAAGTGACTGTCACAGACATGTAAATCACAAAGGAGACAAAAACAGAGTAAAAGGCCCAGGTACCAACCCATACAGCTATGACCACCTGAATTTGGCTAAATATTCCAAATATACAATGGAAATAACTTCATCACATGCTGTGGTAAAGCTGGACACCTAAGCATGATTGCAGGAAAATGAGAGCAGATTCACAGTTCTCACTTTCTTTTGGGGGGAAAAAAAGAAAAAGAAAAAAAAAAAAGAAAGAAACCAACAGATCAAAGTCTTCATTTAAAAGCTGAAGCTGTTAGAGAGAAACATAGTGGGAGGCACTTCAAGATATAGATAGGCATTGGCAAGAAACTTCTGAAACAGACTCCAATGTCATAGAAAAATATCTCAAACGTTGACTAGTGGAATTAGACGAAAATACAAAATCTTCTGTATCAGAATAGAAAATGTCAGCAGAGGGAACAGACAGCCCACAGAATGTAAGAACATTTTTGCTAGCTTCAGACAGGGATTTAATATATGGACAATATAAAGAACTGCAAAAACTAGCCCCCCAAAACATACTGTCGAAAAATAGGCTAATCCAGTGATAAGACCACTACTAACATACTAACATGGATGGTGAATCTCACAGCGTCCAACACGTAGAGAAAGGGGAATAAGCAACAAAAGAGAGAATTGACCTTCTCAAGAGATAAGCCCCTGAGAGCTCATCCAAGCATCAGCCCTAAATGCATGTGCACAGGAACAATACTACATCCTATCTGGACTCAGCAGACTTTATATATCAAGAATAACCAAAGAGGAGGTTGTGAATTTGAGAGGGAGTCAGAAGCATGGAAGCAGTTGTGTGGAGAATTACATAAATGGCTGTGTAGTACTCATGTCTGATACCCTCAAAAAAAGCGTCTGATCACATGCCCCTTAAGAGAATATATATAAATGGGTAACACCCATTTTTAAAGTAAACAACATCCTCATTCACTAAAAAAAAAATAAAATTAAAATGACTCAAAATTCCAACTCACCCTAATCACAATGGTTATCTTCAGGAATAAAATTGACAATGTTAAATTTAAAATATTTTCTCTCCAAAAGTAAAACAGGGGTATATATATATATATATATATATATATATATATATATATATATCCATAAAGTATAATGAAATTATCCCATTCAACACTCCACAAGGATAGCATGCAAAGGTGTACACACTTTATACATAATTTATTTGTCTTTCAAAAATCAGGAAACAGGAGGCAGTTCTGAAAATGTTAAAGTTATTAGATTTAAGGTGAAAAGAAAATCTATGGCATGACTATATAGAAATCCCCTGTAGAGATGTATAATTATAAAAATAATTCCAGTTTCCCACTGCTTTTCTTGAATAGTCACTGTAATATTTGATCTTTAAATATCCCAAACCAAAGAAAATGTGGTTTCCTCTTTATTAAGGAGAAGTTCATTTATAGCAATTTCTTAAGAACAGAGTCTAGGACCTTAATAATCCCTGTGTTGGTAGGTTATATGCCATTGTGAGGTCAAAAAAGACCTCTGGCACTTTTAATGTATTGGCTTAATTTGGAAGAAAGGTTATATATGTGTTTCCTCTGAAGAATTTTGGAAGTTTGGCTTGAACCACCCATTATCATTACATTCATGAGTGCAAATTATCTTAACTTCAGAAGCAACAATACTTAGTCCTTAACTAAAGTTAATATTTTATATTAAGATAATGTTTTCCAAAGTATAATAATGCTCTAACACATTTGTTAATTCTCTAATAATTACTGATCACCATACATTGAACAAATGTATGGTGAGAGGTATGTAAAACTGAACAAATGTGGCCACAGTGTCTCCAGGGGGTTCTGATTTAATACTGAGATACGCAAGAGCATAAAGGTCTGTGCTGTGATGAAGTCCAAGTGGCTCAGACTTCAGAGATAGCATGGCTTACATGAAAGAATTGGGTACATACATATACGATCCCTAAGAACTCATTGAGCTAGGGTGAATGGAACTTTGAGATGCAGTTAATGAAGTGGGAGATTGAAGAGTAGAGTGCCTAGAGTGTGGGTTTGGCATGGTATTTAAGAGAAACAATGAAATGTTTGCAGGTAATGATGGCATGGCCAGAGGAAAGGAGAGAGGGAGAAAAAATCAGAAGGACCACTGATGACATTCCCCAAAGATACAATATAAAATTTCTCACAGCCTTTGGTTGAACTCAACTCTGTAAACTGTGTTTGAAGTTGAATTCATTCTTCTCTGAACTCTCCATGGGCAACTAACTCTTACTGACTCTTGGAAAGAAGGTGCCATCCCATTTTGACATCAATAATATATTTTTCTTTGCAAACTTAGCAAAGTCTGAGAATCAGGAAGGGGCTGAAATTTAGAGTCAGATGTATTACCAAAATTGGAAAAAAAAAAATCAAAAACAAAATGAACACTTTTTTTCTCAGAGTCAAGGCTACTAGATTGGTTTAGTTGGAACCACTTTTCTTTCCATGAAGGAAGCACTAAGGTGAAATTTTTGCAAATTTTCCTTATTTTCTTCCCTAACTTGGGCGTATTGGAGCAGAAGGCTCCTGTCATTTTAAATAAGAAATGTCTCCAACTCGAAACATTTAAACAGCAAAGAAAATGAAGACTTTGACTTTTGGAATCCAGCATATCTTCAGGTTTTTTGTTTTTTTGTTTTTTGTTTTTTTTTTTTAATAAGCTGAAGCTTCCTGGCACCCTCTGCAGTCTCCACCCACTCCCATGCTACTGCCCACGTCTTTCTGCATTTTTGCCTTCCAGAACATACCTAAGAAGCCAAATCTCATAAGAGTAGCAAATAGAGGGAATATTATTTCTTTCATCTATGCTGAGTAAAAATAAAGTTTTGTTTTTAAAATTCATAAATAATTTAAAATAAAACTATCATGAAAACAGAAACTCTCAGAATTTGCAAATATAAGAATGAGGTAATTTCTTTGCAGTGTTGCCCAGGTCAGTTGGAGGGAGGGAGGGTTTGAGAGAGAGGGAAAGAGGGAAAATATAGACAAGGAGGAATAAAGAGCCATAAATATTTTATGGATATTCATAATCACTCACACCCCCAACTATGCTCAGAGAATAGTTATTTCATCCATACTTGAATTCCTGTCATGATGGAAGCCTAGTAGTGCTAACTTCTACAGTAAAATGATGAGTAAACTGTTCTGAATTTTTCAGTAGCTACAAGAAGACCAAGAAGAACTCTGGAGGTTACTGGGAAGTGACATGATTGCCTAAGAAGTAGATACCATGGTATTTGCTGAGCAGAGGAAGAGTTCTTGGAAGGACCACATACTGTCTCTTGAGCATTGCATTGAAGATCTTACATGGGCAAGAGGCATGGATGCCACATAGATAACTGGCAGTGGGAAGTCTCTCAGAATGTCACAATTCAGATGCAGCAGTTAGATGCAGGGCAAGAAGGGTAAAGAGCTGCACCCTATGCCGTTCTGGAAGTCAAGACTCAACCCTGGAGATCAGGGAAAGGTTTGATCAGATTCCTTACTGAGGAAAATTAATTCAAGAACAATTGAAATTGAAACTGTAATGAGACAAAGAGTGGTTTCAGAGAGAAGACTGAAAGCAGACCTGAAGGAGAGTTCTAATTTCAAATGACAGTGTTCGGCCCTCCCTTCTCCAGATGCCACAGGAGAAGACACAGAAATGTAGATAATACAGCACTGGAAAGCCCCACATACAGACTCTGATCAAAGACTCAGAGATTCATTTCTAAAGTATGATGACACTTTAGTTTAGCTATCTACCCAAGGCACACGTTTTCCGTTTACTCTGCTATTACATCTCTGGTTGGTTTCTGAAACGATGGCAGGCAAGATATTTGTTTTCCAGTTCTCTCTTGCAGTTTGAGTGACAACGGAGATGTAAGTAAATGTGCACCTCAAAAGAAAAAAAAATGTGCACCTTAAGGAAACTGTGAAGTTATTCTTGTCTCTCTGGCCAAAGAAGTGCCTATGTAAGGGAGAGCTTTCCCCACCTGGAACTTAGATGTAGTGGTGGGTGTGGTTATGTCAGAGCTGCCTTCCAATCAGCCATAAGGAAGAAGCAAAGCCCTTTGATCCGACCTGCTTGCTACTGGAAACAAAGTATCTAACTGATATATAAAGTGAGAGAGAACAGCAAATGCCCCAAGGCTGAAGAAATGCAACCCATAAATAAACCAGTAGGAAGTTCCCCGCAGTCACTAGGATAAATAAGCAACTTTGTGATCACCAGGTTAACTACCCCCAAAACCATCCCTGTGGCTTGTATAGCTATATTAAGCTTTTTCCTAAAATCTAAGGTTTAAAACTAGGAAATACAAGAAGAAACCCCAAACCAAAGAAGGTTTAATAAGGTTAGAAAAATGTGTGGGGTCGGGCACTGGCGCACACCTTTAATCCCAGCACTCGGGAGGCAGAGGCAGGCGGATTTCTGAGTTGGAGGCCAGCCTGGTCTACAAAGTGAGTTCCAGGACAGCCAGGGCTACACAGAGAAACCCTGTCTCGAAAAACAAAAAATAAAAAGGAAGGAAGGAAGG
>NC_034604.1:78153580-78159648 GCF_900095145.1 Mus pahari | reverse complement strand
GAATGGGGTACTCTCTGGATAGTCCATCCTTTCATCTTAGCTCTAAATTTTGTCTCTGTACCTATAACCTTTCATGAGAGTTATGTTCCTTATTCTAACGAGGAATGAAGTATCCAAAAATGGTCATCCTTCTTGATTTTCTTCTGCATAACCCCCTTCTTGCTCTCTTTCAAATTAATTGCTTCCTTTTTCTTTAATTGTTCTTGCATATGTTTATGTATATGTATATGTATATGTATATGTATATGTATATGTATATGTATATGTATATGTATATGTATTGTATATATTTTCCCAAATACAAAACTATACTCTGCTCAACCTGCATAGTGATACTTTATGTTTTCAAGGATAACCATTTAGAATTGAATTACCAATCTGTGTGCCCTTCCCTGGGACCGACTATTTCTACTAGTCTCAGTGTTCCTTAGTTGCCTATAGATCTTTGTGTAAGGTTGAAGCATCTTGGGTCGCCCCCAGCCCTGCCACCCATTTTAACATTTCTAGTTTGTTGTCCTTGTTTAGTCTCTTATCTTTATGAACACTACCCCTATAGCCCCATTTCATGACCTCTTCCTTAGGTATGGCTTCAACATATGACTCTGAAAGAAGCACAAACACTCAGCATTATGGGTAATTCTGGGATCAAGTCTTTTTTCAGAAGAAGAAATAAATTAATATCCCTGATCTTTTACAGAAAAAACCCTTCCATTATTCATAATGAGAAAATATGAACATATAAAGGAAAAACACTTTTAATAAACTCACTCAGTAACACAACTTAGAACTCATATATAAGCATATTTAATTATATTCACAAATTAACTCTAATTAAATATTCCCAAATTAGCTCAGTACAGTAACGGATTAATGCAACTAGGATTTGGCTCAGAAATAAAAGGATTATTCAAGTTAAGAAACATACAGCTCTAGAATGTCATGAAATCACACATTGCATTTCTCCGCATATAGAAATGCTCTCTGCTTCTATAAGAGCTCATAGCTCACAGGAGAAATTGGCCCTCTCCTAGATGTCTATGATCAGGCATGGCTCTGTACCTATGCAATGGCTTTACGCAAGTGTCTCTGGCACTTCCTGCTTCCTTTCAGGCTTTGTACCTTACTCCAAGACTTTCATTTCTGCTGACTACTTATGTGCAAACGCTTTAATCTGCGATCTGCACTTAGCACTTACTGTCCCTGTAAATGTTTAAATTGTGTAGATGATGGGTGAAGTAGCCATTAACCAAGAAGCTGTAATCTCTAATAAATGGAGGTGAGAGCCAGGTTATTGCAGATCAAATAACTCATCAACAACACACTTTATATGGAATTCCATTTCAATTTTAGAATTAAAGTAGAATTGACCATGATATTGAAAGTGTCATTTTGAATGTGATTGAGATTTCTTAATATGAAAAATGGAGGGTTTTTTTTTTCCTATTAAACATCAAGGATATTCATTATCTCCCCTTTCAAGAAAGGCTTGATCCCAGAATTAGCCACTGTCAGCCTGAGTTGCTGCAGCACCTTCCCTGCCAGAGTCTCCTGTATCCTACCACTGCTGAATGAGGCATCTTTTACTTTCCATCTGAGCATCCCTCACAGCCTTAAAACAAACTCATTTCCCATGATGACTCCCTTCTAAATTCACTTAACGCTTTCATTTCATGATAATGGTATGTTTTTAAAGAGTGAGCACTAATTTGAATCTATTAATAGAAATTCTGGGTTTTTTTCTTTTTCTCCTCTTAATAAAAAATAAAATAATAACAGAAAGTAGAGAAATAGAATGGAAAGAAAACACATCAATTAATCTTTTCTACATGCAATGTGTGTAGTGTGTGTGTGTGTGTGTGTGTGTGTGTGTTGTGAACATATCTTTTTAACACCAAACTGTGGTTAAACTCACCTTCAAAGACAAAAAGGCTTGCTAAAGTGACCATCTCAATCATGCCACACAAACAGAGGGTCTTTGGAAATCTCCTACTAAACAAAGTTATTAAATCTTAAAGTAAACAGAAGTGTTTGGATCTGTAGAGAGCTGTTTCTGGTCCCTGATAGCTATGTTCTCCGTTGCCTCTTCTGTGAGATGTCATTCCACAGCTCCCTTGACCCCATGACCACACTGCTGAAGGGGACACACAGAGGAGAGAACCTTTTCCTTATATACTTATCCTGTGCCAGCCATGCACCAGAATGTTTATTCCACCCACTGCTTCCAAAGGTAACCGAATTAGGTTAATTTAGATGCTCTTTTACTGAGACAAGGTGGTTTCCTGGGATGGAACTACATGCTTTCTTGCCAGAGCCGCTGACACCTTTATCCAAAATGTGCTCTCCTGGTGGTGAAACACCCTGGGGATTGCTAGGATGGGTTCTGAAATCTCACACAATATAACAGCTTGCATAAGTAGCATCTCTGTGTTTTGATCACGAGAAGGTCTCTCCCTCTGTCACAATGCTTTCAGAAGTATACCTGTGTTTCTGTAATATCTAGGCCTTTCACCTTGTGTATTTGCTACCAACTAGAAGGATTATGCGCAATGGATTGAAAATAATTATATTTTATCCTTTTATATTTTCTGAGGTAATAAACACCTTAATATTCCATTGAGAAGGTCTTTATGATGATTATAAACAATAGCCAGATTATACATTAATACAATTAATGTATATAAACATATATACAATAACCAGATTATATATTAATACAAATAAAATTGACCCCACAATCTGCAGCATCTCCATCAGAAATATAACTCTTCATCCAGGAAGCTAGCTCTCATGTGTAAGTCACGTTACATAAGCAACTTCTCCCAAAATAATCTACCCATTAGCCAAAATGACCAGGGTTTGCCTAATTAGTAACAGGATCCCTATTTTTGTCCCTGCTCTCAGTGTAGAGAAATTTCATGAGAAAAAGTCACATATGCACCATTAGCAATTCAATTACAAAGGATTCTGTACATCTAGTTAGCTCATCTCCACCTTCCCCAGGCCAACAGCCTTCAACCCAGGTAACCCAGAGTCTTGGCTTTGTTCCACAGAGCTGTGCTTTAGTCTCTGGAAAACACCAAGTGCTGGTACCCAGACAACCTTGCCCTGGCAAGATCTGAATAAACTGCTTCTGTCCACTCTCTTTGGCTCGTGTTTGTCCCTTCACCTGTTTATTTGGCGATTTGTAACTACCCTTTAGATGATTCCACTGATGTCTGCAACCCTCAATGAATCTCCGTTTATTTTCTCACGGTCTTACTAACCAGGAGGTTACATCAATCCTTTTAATCTTGCTCATCTGTTAACAGGAAATGGCTCCTGTTTTATGGGGATTGATTTGATTTTTATAAACATATTTAGGAACTACTTTTATTCCTTTCTGGTAGTCATTTAATCTTCTATTTGTCCTCATTTTTAGAACTACAAAACCTTCAGCCCATATCCCAGCTCAATAATTATACTTATTCCTTCTACTGAACTCTTACCTGTAATCTCTTAATGGTTAGCTCCATGTAAACCCAGCTAAGAATGCTATGCTGGGAGAGGTACACTAAGGCAGGGAATTTCTATCAAGATAAGACAGAGTACTCTATGCAAGAGAGGAAAATAGTTTGCAGCTGAGGAGATCGCTCAGGTGGCCTTTGTAAACTCAGGTTAGCAGGTTTGCCCTTTAAGTGTGAGAATCTAACATCAAATCGTCAGAACTCATGTAAAGCCGGATACAGAATTCTGCGCTAAAACCATGGTCACTGGAGATAGATGGAGCGAGGAAACTTGAGTGAGAGAGAATAAGGAGGGGAATGGGGACAGAGATCAGTTATGGGGAGAGGTGTGAGAGAGCTGGGAATGAGAACGGCAGTTAATGGGTGCGGGGCAGGGAGCATGGGGGGAAAAGGGAGTTGGGGGGAAAACACACATCCCGCCAGTGTTCCAGTGCTCTGGGCGGGCAGACCTGGAAGGACTGCAGCCCCAGGTGGGTGTCTGGCTGTGTGAAGCCACTAAACCCCAGCTCGGGGATAGTGGACAAGGGGCAGCCCTAGATAAGAGGTTCTAAGCCTCTGGCATCCCAAACACCGCTGGACACCAAGGAAGAGCTGTATGGTTTCCATGTGAGTAAGAGTCCTTGGTCCGGTCCATGACTGGAGTGCAGGAAGGCCTTCCAGCGGGAGGTTAAACGCAGTTTGTTAGGGGAAAGCCAATCCCATCGTTCAAGCATGGTGGGCCTTGATGAGCAGAGACAGTCTATGGTTTTAGAGCTTTATTGTAGAAAGGCAGGGGGAAAGAGAGAAGGTAGAAAGAGGAAGAGAGGCCGGCCCTGGACACGTGGAGAGAAGGAGGGCTAGAAAATAAGAAAGGTGAGAGCTTAAAGAGAGAACGAGGAGGGGCCAAGCAGCCCCTTTCATAGTGGGCTGGGCTATCAGGTAACTGTGGGGAGGAGCACACCTGGCTATAGTCAGGTAACTGTGGGGGTGGAGTCTAGCCAGAATGCCAGAAGCTTGGGACATTGGTGACTGATAGTCACACACCTCTGCAGGGGTGCTGTGGGAGGCTGTGGCTATGTGACAGTAGCCAGGCACCCAGGAGGCATGGCCGAACTCCTGCCGTCCCATGTAGGTGAAAATCTCTGCCCACGAGGGCTCCGGGGGTTCAAGACCTATGCTCGACTGGAGACCGGGCTGTCTGTGCGCAGCCCACTGCCCCACAAATGGGGGCCATCTCTGGGAGTAGCTGGAGACTTGAGACTGTAGACATTTCTTCATGTCTACGGGTGACCCTAGCTGAGACTCCTAACAAGAGGGGACAGGGAGACTGAAAATGCCAGTTCCTGTAACCAAGTGGGACTTCCAGTGGAGGGGGGAGGATATCAATCCACCCACAAAACGTTCAACCCCAAATTTGTCCTGCCCACAAGATGAGCAGGGATAAAAAGGAAGCAGAGATTAAGGGAATGGCCAACCAATTACTAACCCATCTTGAAACACTTCCCATATGAAATAGCCAATCTATGATATTACTAATGATATCCTGCTTTATTTGAAGACAGGGACCCCCTGGGAGGATTCATCCACGAGTGGATGGAAATAGATGCCAATACCACAGCCAAACATCAGGCAGAGCTTAGGGCATCTTGTGGAAGAGTCATGGTTAGAGTCAGGGAGGAATCAAAGGCAACCACTAGGAGACCCACAGTCAATGAACCTGGGCCCATGGGGGCTTACAGAAACTGAACCACCAACCAAAGAGCATGCAGGGACTAGATCTAGGCTCCCTACAAATTTGTAGCAGATATGCAACTTGGTCTTCATGTGGGTCCGCTAATAATTAGAGTAAAGGCTGTCTCTGACTGAGTTGCCTGCCATTCAATCCCCTTCCCATAACAGGAATACCTAGTTGGGCCTCAGTGGGAGAGGATGCACTCAGGCCTGCCTGCTGTGAGTAGATGTCCCAGGGTAGGGTGGTACCCAAGGGGGAAGGGATCTGGAAGAGTGGGATTGGAAGGAAGGGGGGAACTGAGAGCCAGAGATAGGTATGTAAAGTGGGAAGAAAGGAAAGAACGCCAGATACAGATACAGCAAATGCCTGTGATCTAAGTCTCCCAGTGGAGAGGTAAGGGACAGGAACAGGAGAATCTCTGGAAGTGTTCAGGACAGGCAGCCTGCTCTATGAAGCAAAGCAACAAGAGACCTTATTTCAGATAACATGGAAGGTGATGATTAACATTCAAAGTTGTTTTCTAACCTCCATAAGTGTGTCTTGGCATCCATATATACCATTCATGTGCGTGCGCGCATACACACACACACACACATATACACACATACATGTGCACACACACATACCAGCATACATTTCTGTCTTACACATACACACAGCAGCATACACTTTTATCACACACATCAGCATACACCTCTATCACACACACGCACACACACACACACACACACACACCCCAACATACATTTCTGTCTTACACGTATACACAGTAGCATACACCTTTATCACACACACATACACATACAACAGAATAAACCTCTCTCTCTCTCTCTCTCTCTCTCTCTCTCTCTCTC
>NC_034604.1:78124465-78153268 GCF_900095145.1 Mus pahari | reverse complement strand
TCTCTCTCTCTCTCTCTCTCTCTCTCTCTCACACACACACACACACACACACACACCAGCATACATTTCTGTCTTACACACACACAGCAACATATGCTTTTATCACACACACATATACCAGCATACAATTGTATCACACACACACTCTCACACACACACACACACACACACACACACACACACACACACACACACTGTTAAATTTTAAACACAGGGAGAGAGAGAGTAACAATCAGGTCAGTTATCTGAATCTCTGTCGAAATGTAAATGTCAAGTTGGCTCTGACCACTGGAATTCAGAGGCAGATGGGACGGGACAAATACCAGAAGGAAAACATAAACATGGCCTGTGGAAGGGAAGAGAAGAACAGTCAACTGTTAGACAAGGCTCTGAGCAACATCCAAGGCTTGCCTCCTTTATGAACTGCCAGGCATCACTGAATGGTGAATTGAGCACCCTTGAGCTCCACTGAACCAAGTCTCTAACATGCACAGTTGTCTATAGGACTGTGTCCTCAAAGAGCCTCAGCTCAGGAAATTAGGGGTCATAATAAAAGATGTATAAAAGAAACACTGTGGAGTAGAGACACAATTAGGTATTTGAAAATTATGACACCAACGTTGGTTCTATTTTCACTTCATGGTTTGAACTGGTTTTTCAGAACCTTATGCTGTGAGACCTGCACCACTCAAAGCTCTGCAGCCTCTGCTCCTGATGGTCTCTTTCTAGACAGGGTGTTTCCGGGTTCTTGTCATCTCTTCAGAAAATTGAAGTGCATGCAAAAATAGCAAAGTAACAGAAGACTATGTTCAAAGACAAACTCAAAGCATAAAAATAATACACTGCATGTAAAGAGCAGATTCTAACAGGTTTGGTCATGAGTGCCTGCTAACTGCCAGGTGCTTCCTTCTGTGAAGAACAAATGACTAGACACTGCTAAGATGTCACTAAGAGGTTGGAGAGAATAACAAGGTGCTGTGTTTAGGGAGGGTTCTGTGCACCCTTATCAAATGGCTATCTCCAGCTCCTGAGCAAGCCCTGCCAGCTACCTGTCTCACGGGCAGTGAAGCCATACACAGTGAGCTACAGAACCTCGGTGTCAGTGTGTGCTGATGGATGGCCTGGCTCTTTTGTATTTACTCTTTGTAAATATACTAGTTCTGTAGAAGTCTCTGCTAAGATCAGTGGCCTCTCTTCTCTGCTTTGCACACTTCACACCAGGGAGCTGGAAGGAAATCCCATGGGGGATTGCTAGTGTCTGTCTCCTTCCATTCCCTTCCAGGATGTCTCAGTTCTTATAGCTCTTCTATTTAATTCTTTGGGATCTTATGAAATTGGTTATTCTAAGATATGGTTGTATTGAGACAATGTCCTCAGTAGTATTATTCTCTAAACACAGAAAGGTCAGAAAGAATCCTGTGGGTTCTGTTTTGTCAGCAAACTACTGGGATCTGTGTTTTGATATATTTGCATGTCTTTCTACACTTTCAGAGGCTAATTTGTCCATGTGTTTGAGACTATTTCGTCAGTGTGGAAACCTTAAGGATTAATCCTAGCAGACACCTCGTGGGACCAACAGGAGTTACAGGACACAAAATTACGATTAATCTTTTCATTGGGACCTTTGAGTGTTTTATTCATACCACAAAGATTCCCTCCTTGAGAATATGGAGGAGCAATAGATGCCTTTGGCACATCACATTTGATTTTCTTGAGCTTCGAAGACTTTGGAAAGTCTCCAGGGAGCGTAGGGAAGTGAGCTCAGAGCCCTCCTCCTCGCCAGACCCTGTGCCCTGTAGTTTTTGCTCTTTCTGATCATTCAATGGTCTGTGTCTATGTTCTAGGGAAAAAAATAAACTAAACCGCAAACCTGTCATGTCAAATAATGTGCTGCTGGGTTTATTTCAAATACAATCTCTTTTCCTGGTTTCTTTTTCCCTTTTCACTTAAGGAAGATTTTCGGTGACCTCAAAGTCACATTTTTTATATGAATGATGAAAATGTACAATGACTTCTTTCAATTAGATCAGACTCACTTTCACAAGGCAAAACAGTTGCCATAAAGTACCAGGTAGATACCTAATAACACAATATTTAAATGCATAAGATCTCATCCGAGGGAGAGGACAGAAAGGAATAGATGCCATAGGCATGGGGAAACCATAACTTAAGAAATAACATTTCCAACTGATTAGCTAATACTCTGTCAAGAGAGAGAACAAATCAATAAAGGAAAAGAAGAACTGATTAAGCTGCCATTATAATTACGGTGCAGAATTATATTATAGAAGCACATAAATGTTTGAGTTTTACAGCAAGGCTGTGGGCTTCTGGGTCATTTATTTGCTTATTGCTCTTTCGGAACACTGGAGTCTTTGAGTCTACCCTCTCACAAAAGCCAATCTAATAAGATCTTAGGTGTTTTTGTTGTTGTTGTTGTTGTTGTTTTGCTTTTTTTTTAACTTCTTACTGAGACATAACTAGAATAATTAGTACTAAAGTGTATCTTTTATCTTATAATAATTTAAAGTATCCAAGCAAAATAAAACAAGTGCTTACTTAAAACTACATAATTCCTGGATGGCTTGTGGCTGGATTCTTCACCCACGTTTACTGATCAGTCACCTGTCAGCATGGCTGAGCCTCCATTAAAGTCTTTCAGCTAAAATTTTCTGCCAAACGCAAACAGCAATTTAGGGCCCAGGTGGGCAGATTTCGGAACAGTCTTCTGAAGAGGTAAGTTATTTTAGTTAAGGTCAATAAGAATTTATGCTCAGCTAGAGATCTCTGAATCTAAAGATTAAAGCCACACTGTGGGGGAAAGAGACAGCTGGAAGTGGGAGGCACGGAAGTTAAGTGTTCTCTGGAGACATGGTGCTCACTGCTTTTCCTAGGACTTCGGGCTGCACTTGCTGCTGAGGCAATGAAGAGTAAATGATATTTCATCCACAGTGATCTCTCTATCCTTTCTCTGACACTCTTTAAGTGCATGCCCAGGAGAGGACATGCTGAATCTAGTTTTTGTTTTGCAAATGCAGCAGTCACCCTCTATCTGCAATTAACTGTGCAAATAGTTTCCCTAAATATAGAAAGCTTAACTTTGCTGAAGTGTTCTGAAAGGCATTTAAAGAACTGTTCAACTACTGTTGGAAATTAATTCGAAGGACGTCGTGGACAATTAAGAGCTTAGTCTAGTCAATATTCTAGAAACATCTCAAAGACTGGTGCATGGACTGGGCTAAGCCTGGCCTCGGGAATAAGAAACAGTGAAAATGGATGCTTTTTTCACTTCGGTTGTCTGGGACTAGGAAACCTGGGTAAAATGTTAAAGCAAATTACCTGAAAGAAATCTCTTTCCAATGTTAGTGAGACAGGCTGGTTAAAGAAAAAAATCTCACACACTGTTCAAAATAAGCCAGAACATGAGTCAGCAAGTTCAATGCCAGGACCATAATTGATTTTTGATAATTTAATGAAATTTAAACACAGTGAAAGGGTAAAGATTTGTTTCTCAAATAGCTCTTTCAACATTTGGAGCCCCTGGATGAGAAAAAAAAAAAAAGCCTTTATCAGCCATAACCTTGCTGAGGTGTGTGTTGTCCTGAAGTTTTAGCAATTTGGGGCCATTGTTCCTGTCGTCCTTATCCCAAATGAGCTGCAGAAAATATTAAATTTAGTATTTAACCTCTTATTAACAAATATAAAGAAAAATCCATGTGGTCACAAGTTTCCTTTTGGTATCAAAGTCTCTTTTCATCAGCCTCTGCAGATGTCCAAGGAGTGAAGTGACCAATCAGCTGCTTTCCTGTAAGATGATCCCAGGCAGAGAGAAAGTAGGCTATCACAAAGGCTTGCATTAGCCATACTGGCTGGCAGAGTGCCATTTACAAAGAGGGGAATTGGGAAGAGCTAAGAGAAATAGACAGGATTTCCAACTTACATCTCATACATGGTCTGTTCTTGTGGTACCACTTGAAAATATTTATTTAGCTAACACTTTTCCTACAAAACCATCAGGTCTTTATTGTGGGCCTTTTTCAACTATAAAGAATGAAATTGGTGATTTCTACAAAAATTGATGTAGCTGGAGATAATTGTATTAAGTGAATTAAATAGTTTTCAGCAACAAATACCATCATATGTTCTTTCTCATTTGTGGTTCCTAGATTTAATCCACAACATTGTGCATGTATAGACAGCAAACAAGTGGAAATAAAACTACAAAAGGGATGATGGAGTGGCAAGAAACAAGAGATGGGTGCAGTAGTATGTTCAACACACGACACACACTTATAGGAAACATTACACGTACACCTGTCCTTTATCCACTCAGCCTGAGCACATGGTTCTGCTGGCAGAGCCTGAAGAGGGATGTGCTGTGTCTGGGCTTCCCTGCAGGACACTGTGACCATCTCACCAAATCAGGGAATGCATTCTACCCTACCTCAAGACAAACGTGCTGAAAACAGTGCCATAGCTTCACCATTGTATAGACTTATATCATTTCTGACTTTTCCCTCCAAGAGAAACCTTGCCTTATTACTGTGCCTCCTTTATTGCATGAACATCTTCAATGATGCTCCAGGAAATTCCCAAAATGTGGAAAGGCTGACTCAAGGGTAGATGCTTCTGATAAATTGCTCTCAGAAAGTTTGCAGGAACTCACACACCTACTGAATGTGTCAAAGTCTCCCACCTCCTTATATCCTTACTGGTATGACTGCTACTGCTGTGTTTGGTTTATACAATTTTGTGGCCAAAAAAAAAAATTAAATCTGTACACTTAACTTTCATTTTTAAAATGGAGCTTGGAATATTATATAGCTTCTAAGAGCACTTCTATTTAAAAGTATACTGGCATGTACACTTTAGATGACTGTCCTTTAACAGGCAAAGTGCCCACAAAATACTTCAAACTCAGTATCCACCAAAGACTAAGAGTAAAATGACTACTATTTCATTAGGTGACTAACTGATGCTAACCATTCCTTTAGCAAGAAACATGGGTGAAAACCTTATGCACATGTAATGGTTTCTAAGAAGAGCCAATCATCAAAATGTAACTTTTTAATTAAATACATCTATAATCTGAAATGTAAAATATTGACCTATGAACCCATCAAAAAGATAAGCTGCAAGATTGGACCATCTTGATCTCCTGGTGTCTGCTATAGAAACTAAACATTTTAAGTAGGGTCTTTCAGAGTCAATAAAAAAATTGAAGATTTGAAGAATGGGATAAAAATGGAATACAAGCTATACTGTGGCAAGCAGAATCCAGAACAGAATAACCAACATGCATAGTCACAAGTTACAACCCAGAGGACAAATGGCTAAGGAAGGCCTTATACTCTACCATCAAGCCTTTGCTTTGTCATTTGGTATTTATCCCTAAACTGCTACCATCAGAAGCATGGGGATTGCAGAAGGAATCAGTGTCCAAAAATTTTCCTGAGAGCATCCTGGAGCAAGGTAGATCATAAAGGAAAGCTATAAACATGTAAAAATCATCTAATTCCCAGGGACCTAAATCTGACTGCTTGGTTGAAAAGGTTGTAGGCTTTTAAGAAAAATGATACACTACAAGTTCAGAGTTTTGCAGCTACAATACCTCTTCCCAAGTATGAGTTTCAGCTGGTGACTGAAAACATTCTCTTTTATTTAGAGGAACTGAGGCACGGAGTATGGGATGCATGGGCAGATCCATGATTTTAGTGATGGCTAAGGCCCATGTATATGTTTCAGTTCATCTAATGCCGTTTTATTTTCATTACATCTTGGTAAGCTGACATTCGATTTGAATTGTGTAATCAAGTTTTGTGCTGTGGGTTTTTCTTCCCGTCTTTCTTTCCATCCATGTGTATTCTTGAGGATTACTGCGGCAACGGTTTATTTGGGTGCTTCCGGTTTCAGACCGTGTAACTTTTTACTTTTGCACTCGAGCTATTCTCTCAAAGCCAAGGCACAGATTTTACTTTCGGTGATTTCTCAGGACGTCTATGTAAATGTCCCACACGGAATTTTTCCCTACCATTTTTCTGCAACTGAAGGTGAAGTTGTCGTACCTGCTGACAGTTCTAGGTGGCTAATGGGAGGAGTCAACTAAGGAATTATTTGCCATATTAATAGATGCAAAGAATAGGGTCTTTTCTGACTAACATTTTCTGGTTATAATTGCCGTCCTGCATGAGGTAAAATGGTTGCATGAACTAAAATGGAACTCTCTCTGTCAGCTTCTCCATGAAGTAAATAGAAACTGAGGTATTTCACTTGTAGCAGAAATTTCCAATTTCCACTTCTGTAGGCATTTTTTTCATTCACTGTAATTAAGTATTAAATCTAAGGCAAGTTATTTTGTACTAATTAATATGGTAAGATAATACAAAAAGGAAGTAAAAAAAAGTGAAAAGAAAAATGTTTGCATGCACTTAAGCTTCTGGGGAAAGATATAAGTGTACTCTCAGAACACTGAGGTAGAAAAGCTTTCAGATGTTTCCTGGAGTTACATGCTGTATATTAGGAAGGTCATCACCCTCTGAGCTCCAGGCAGGGCTCTTCACAGCAGATGTTCAGTGATGTTTTTATTAGGATTTTTTTTTGACTGCCTTGACAAAATACACAACAAAAGAGAGGAAGGGTTGATGCTGGCTCCCAGTTTGAAGGTACAATTGGTCACATTGTATCCACAGTCAGACGGGGAGACCAATGTGTGCTCTCAACTTGAACTCAGACATGGAATGATATCATCCACATTTAGAGTGGCTCTTGCCATGTCAATTGGCTCTGAAGAATGCATTAAAAAGAAAATAACAAGCCAGGACACATGGCTGGCCTTTATAAAATTGTAGCTACTATGAAATGAGGATAGACAGCATGGTTTAATAATGTCCTGGAAATTATTCTTGTTTCATTCCATTTTTTAACTAGGAGAGGGTGAAACATATTTCAATATCCATGGGAAGACTAAGCAGAGAGAGAAAATAAATAGATAGAAGAAAGTCACTGTAGTAAATATGGCACGAAGAGAGACGTCCTCAGAAGCACTCTTTTATGGGAAACATAAATAGATGGAGAGATGAGAGGGAGGAAGGTGTAAGGGTACTGAATACTTTAGGATGCGGATGCAAAAGGTGTGGGAGTACATATGTAATAGTTCCCATTTTCATCAAGCGCCATCGCTGGCTAAGGCTTAGGGCAGAACAGGGAGAGTTGGAGGTTGGAATAATGTTTACAACAGTACAACAGTTAAAATTATTATTTCACGGAGGGATGGAGCAAGCCAACCAGAAAAGACAGAGGAAAAGCAAGGCAATTCTGAGGGCACCAGCACTGTTTATTAAGTGTGAATTATGGAAGTATCAGTTCTCACAGCAGTTCAGGAGTGGGTAGGTAGGGGAGCAGGGCAGGGGGAGGGTATAAGGGACTTTTGGGATAGCATTTGAAATGTAAATGAAATATATATATATAGTTTTGGCTGACTGTGCTGAATGGTGTTGGGTGGAATTCCATTAATAAAATTCACCCCCACCTATTTTGCTTTTCCCACAGAGAATTTTTTTACATTTTAATGTTTTGATATTAAAATGATACCATCACCCCCTTCTCTTTCTTCTCTTCAAGCGCCCACCATGTGCATCCCCTTGAGATTAATTTTATCCATCATCTCTTTTCATCACTTGTATAATTATTGTAGATCAAACAGAAAGGGATCAAGAAAGAATTGAATAAGATCATACAGTCCATCCTTCTCGTTCTGGTACTGGGTGGATTTTCATTAGATGAATATACCTGATTTGGTTAGTGGTTTCTGGTTTTGTTGGATTTTTTTTTATAAAGGCTCATTTTATTTTTTCCTTTTATTGGAACAATGTTATGTTATCATTAATATCTAGAGATGAAAGTATAAACAAAATTAAGGGACCCAAAACTACTATAGTCTGTAAAATAGTGCAGTTCAGGGAGACAGAGGTATGGAGAGGGTCTGGGAAAGGGCCAGTGGCACTCCTGGGTTGTGAGAATGTACCTAGACTCTCACCATGTAATTTATCTGGAGAAACAGAATGAAAGGGTAAGGCAGGTGTATCTATACCTAATGTACCAATAATCTGAGTTTTAGACTACATGAACAATGTTGTTATAGGGAAATAATAATAAAGTCACATTTGTAAAATTTTTTGTTGGCCTGTTTATTTTTTTATTCAGGCATTTTTAATATTTTCATTTACATTGCAGCCATTTCTCTTAACTACTAAATCCACCTCTATAAGACCCCAAAGGTCATTATTTGAGAAGCTTAGTTTACCTTTCTCCTTTATTATGTTTTATTTTGTTCTGCTATTGTTTACAATTTGTTTGTAGAATAAGCCAGATTCATTGTTGTATTACAGACATTTATTTCTACAGCCTGGATTCTGTTATCTAGCATATCCTTATTTTTTATTTCCTTTGAGTTTTCAAATTAGTATATGTGGGATTGCAATGGCCCAGGGTTAAGAAGGAAGGGTCAAGGGAACTTATATCTCAAACATGAAGACTGCAGGAGTTGGCTACCTCCCTACTCCCAACCTGGTGCTATATACTTCAACCATCAGTAAGATCCAGTTGTAAGGCATTTTCTTAACTAGTGATTGATAGGTGAGAGGCCAGGACATTTTGGGTGTTACTCCTGGGCTGGTAGTTCCAAGTACTATAAGAAAACAGACTGAGCAAGCCATGATAAATAAGATAGTAAGCAATACCCCTCCACTGTCTCTTTATCAGCTTGTGCCTCCAAGTTCCTGGCCTATATGAGTTTCTGCTCTGGTTTCTTCAGTAATGAACTATACTAAAGAAGTGTATGGCAAATAAACCCTTTCCTCCCCCAACTTGCTTTTGATTGTAGTGTTTCTTCACAGCAATAGAAACCCTGGCTAGAACATGCAGGTTTGATGATTTGGTGAAAGTGCTTCATAGCTGCTATAAATCCTGTATATTACCTGAGACCACAGCACATTTGGTTCTCGGTTTGCTTTGTTGCTGTGATGGAATATTGTGACCAAATTCTACTTAAGAAAGAACATATTTATTTGCCTTATACATCCAGGTTACAATTCATCATTGAGAGAAATCAAGTCAGAAACTTAAGCAAGAGCTCAAAATAGAACACATAGAAAGCTCCTGTTTTCCAGCTTGCTCTCTGGCCCACTCACTGGCTCACACTTACTTAGCTTTTTCTATATAGGTTAGGACCACGTGACTAAGGAATGACCCAGCCTACATCAATTAATAATCAAGACAATCCCCCATGGACATACCCATAGACCAACATGATCTAGGAAATTATTCAATGGTGTTTTTTTCTTTCAGATGATTCTTGACTGTGTTAAGTTGATGATCAAGGCTACCCAAGAGAATTGTTTTGCTTTTTCAAAATTAATATTGATACCCAAGAGAATTGTTTTGCTTTTTCAAAATTAATGCTGATACCCTTTGGGTAGGCCCAGGGACTGCGGAAAATGATGTTCTACTTTTGCCATTTCTTTTTCATTTGTCATATGGAATCATACCTTGAGAAGAAACCATTGCTCATTAAATAACACTGGTTTTGTTGGTTATAACTATAAAGGTAAGCGTGCCTGAGACATCCCATATTCTTCTGCAGTCATCATCAGTGTGGACAGACCAGTCCTCAGCACAGCTTTGTAGGTCCTGGAAGGTACCACATTTTCAGGAATATTAGCCTGTTCTGGGCTCACTTCATTCCTTCCCTCTTGAGACATGGAATGACTCACTGCACTGTTCCAGGTTCATTTTGTTCCTCTCAACTCTAGACTGGAAATGAGTCACTTTTCTAAAAATCCAATTCCTCTAGCTGTAAAGTGATACTTAGAGATGACAAGCTGAGGCACTAAGGATTAATAATTCTTCAATTATTGTTCTAGTTTAATTAATTCTTGCTAACCTTTTCCACCATATTTGACTCTTTCCATTCCTCCTGTCTATCACTATGATAGCACAACAACTCATCCAAAAGGCATTTTCTTCTGGCAGTATACTCACAAGGACACCTTGCAGGGCTTTAAGGAAAGGTTATCAAATGGCCCCAATGCAGGGAGTTAGCTTTCAGAATGAGTCTCCTTCTCTGCCTGAGAGCAAGGGCTCCGTTCCTCCTTAGGAGATTAGAAGTTCCATCTTGATATCTTGCTGCAGATATTCTACACATGCCTCTCATTCACCTGTTCATATATTACTGATCCTTCAAAAATGGCTACAAAGTGGCAGGAAGAATGCAGTGAAGTATCCCCAATTCAGTGAACTGTCCCCAATGCAGTGAAGTATCCCCAAATGGGTAATCTACTCCCAGATCCTACAGGAAACCTAAGTCCTGTGACCTCAAGGATGGTAAAGACCATCCAATATCCATCACTGTAGAATGTTAACATTTTCTTAACACAGTTTGATTTGCAGCTGTAGTAAAGAAGGTATCAAGAGAATCTGATTCTAGCCTCAGTGCCATTTCCTCACGTCACCAAAACTTTATGATCCTGAGGAAAAGGGATGTTTCCTCTAAAGCTTTCAGACAAACAGCAGAAACCCAATACACAGATTCAAAAGGTGTTGCCTACTGGAAGAATAGTGGCAGAGAATCCAGTTCTCCTTTACAATAAAAAAAAAAAAAAGACCTTGGGTTTTTGCGATGAATATTGAGTATATTTTCTGAAAGTGATCGAATGTACATGTTGCTTTGTGGGATGTTTGTTGATAGACTGATTGATTTCCAGTAACTACTAGGATTAAAGTTTGAGTTTGACCTCTGCCTTAACTAAGAGTTTGTTTCATCTCCAGTACAACTCACAGAGTTGAATACTTAAAATGAAACTATGTGTCTAGTTGCCTCTGATATTTAAATGGCAAATCTCACTTATCCTTGGCTTGGGGCATTCATGACTCAGTATCCCTCCTCAGTCTGTTGGGCTTGGTGATGACACTGCTCTCACGATCTCTGTGGAATGTTTTAAGTGATATAAGTCTCTGGAGATTCTCTTCATTTTTCCTCACAAATAACCATACTCTCCATGCCACAGACTTCTTTCACTGTTAATGAAATCTCAGTAACAGTGGGTGATTTTCACACCTTCTCACACAAAAGGTTATTTATTGTCCCTTGTCCTTTCTGTAATGATCCTGTCAGCAAATCTTCCCAAATGCATTATCACTGCCAATGGCAAAGTTATGTCTTCAACAATTTGACTGTTTCCTGCAATGGCCTCACTATAACCTACAGCCACTTTTACCTGCCAACTGCCCATCCAACCTTGTCCAATACAACATACATAAGTCATGTGTGGATCTTAGCATATCAGGAAATTAAATGGAAAGAAAGGTCCTCAGTCAACACAGACCAGATTCCAGGTCCTCAGTCAGAAATGAAGTGCCAGCAGCTATAACAACATGGTGTATACAATTAGCATCATATGTGAAGAAGGACAGTCAACAAACTGCAGCTTTTCCCTCCGACCACCTTATTTCTGCGTCATCACCAGGAAGTACCAAATATATTGACAGAGGGGTTCTTTTCTTTGGTTAATCCTTCAAGGAAGTATTCTTACAGTTCTCACAGAGGTGTGTCCCTCAATGGATTCAAACTCCATTGAACTTGATAACAAAGATTAGCCATCACAATTCCCTTTAACCTTGGGATCTACAAAACCCCTTCATTTTTTGTTATATACACCATTGCAGTATTTATAGCAAGTCAATATTGTTACAGCATAGAATACAAAATATGCTTTCATTTCCTTGCATTTAGAAATTATCTAACAAATATTAAGGATATACTATTTAATCAGACTGACAGATTGAAAGGTAAAATATATTGTTTTCTTCAAGGCAGCTTAAGCCTTAGATGATAGGCACCAGTACTTATCTGCCTTTAAGGGTGTTTGACGAGTTTAAAACATAGCATGGAGTTTGAATAATTTTTTGTAACTATTTAGTCTCCATATCCTTTTACAGTCCCCTAAAATTATTCGCCTTTATATTATACATAGTGTTATATCTTGGAAAATGTCATACTATTAAATAACAGTCCACAAAACTAAAATTTCATACACAGCAATGAGACTACCAGTGACAATATTAGTCATAGGAAAGTGACCACAAACCAAATTTTATCAACAAACCAAATTGTTCTCAAATGACTAAAACTCATGACAAAAATGACATCTAAAATTTACATAAATGTGTGGCAAAAATGCAAGTCAAATCAAAAGATCCCTTCCTTCTTTAGAATTCTTTTGAGAAACTGCATACATGAGTATTACATTTACTGATTTTCATCCTTTCTCCTTCTCTCCAATACCTTACATGCCCCCTGCACTCTCAATTTTATGATATCTTCTTCAGTCACTATTGGAGTGTGTGTCTGTGTGTGAGGTATGTGTACATTTGTGTGCGTGTGCGTATGTGTCTGTGTGTATATGTGTGTCTGTGTGCATCTGTCTGTGTGTGTGCATGTGTGTGTGTGTGTGTGTGTGTGTGCGTGTGTGCGTGTGTATGAGTGTGTGAATATAGCCTGTACAGAACATTTTGTTTTGATTCTAAGTACATGTGTTTAAAGCTTATAGCCTGGGATTGTAGACCCCACAAGGGGAAAGAGGACTAAAAGGAGCGACAAGAAGAGATTTTCCTAAGTGGCTTTGGAGAAGGAACTTGGATCACCTAGCAGAGGATTCATAATTCCACATAAGCGATTAAGAATCACTCCTTCCATTGTATCTCTACAATATCAACATTATGTACTCTGTTTTGTAGATAAAGTAGGAAAAACAACAATAAAGCAAAATTGGGTAAAACCTGAAAAAAAAAAAAAAGAATCATTCCTTCCAGTTTTCTTATGAGAGTCCACTGGTTCATGTGGCATGTGCTGTCTATACCATAATGTTATGTATAGAAAACTATATAGAGCTTAAGTGTGCAAGTATGAAACCCCAACGTGATTGTGAGACATGGTCACTCTTGTCACCAGTGGTGTTATGAAGTAAAACATGTATAAACAAGAAGAAAGACACTCCCTTCCTTATCTCAAGGAACTATGATGGTAAGGAACTGATAATAACAAGCATTTATTCTTCTGAACATTTAAAAATAAATGTGTTAAATATTTGTTAAGGATCTGTAAAAACTGTTTTCCTGAATCGAATAGGCTTCCGATGAACACAACATCAGGACATTATACTTTTCTCAGAAGAATATACTCTTTTTAGAAAATTTGCATTGTAGCTTTGAGATTATTCTTTATTAATTCAACCTGACTGATCAAATGTGAGCCTAGGTGAAAGATCAAATTTGCTCGTTCCTTGAAGATGTGCCGGCTCACAAACACCCAGAGAGCCCCTGTGATAAGATACGTTTACTTAACATCTTCTGGTTAAATGGATAAAGTGAGGTGAATATTTCACCCATCACTGAGTATAACCCCAGGGGGCTCTTACACAATCCATCAGCAGCAACATCTGACTTCTCCTGCCTGCTGGGATCTTTGCTAAGTAACTTTTGAGTAATTTTACATCTGGGCTCAGTGAGGCATTTACCAGAGAAAACTCAGTAAAATTATATACGTATTTCCTGAGGCTGTAGCCATTCATCAAATTTAAAACTGAACACATAAATAAACATTTTTATTACTTGACTACAGGACCATTTGCCATTTGCTTATGCTGTTATAGCTCATTTGTTTACTTTCCTCCCCACATTCCAGATGCCCAGGCCTTCCTTTTGCCTGGGTATACTCTGTGTACCTAGAGGGGGTCAGGCACCCTGGATTGGACTTGCAACTCCTGGTGAGAGCCACCATTGTCAGAGCTAGGAATAGAACTCTGGACCTTTGAAAGGACAAGTACCCTTATTGGCTGACTCAGCTTTCCAGCCCACTGGACCCTTCCTTCTCTTGACTCGGAACCTCTTTGCTGATTCGTGTATGAAGAGTTTCCTCTTTGCTGACATGATGCTGATTTTGCAGATGAAAAGGTGTAAACACAGAAGCAATGAACGCAAAGTAACTCTGTGGCAGGAACACAGTGCACAGCAACCTCAGAAGATCTTCATAAACTCTGCAAATGCATAGGATGACACTTGATCGAAACACATATTATCTGAAGGTAATTACCTTTAAATCATTTGTCCCAAATTATTCACTGTCAATACAAGTCACGGAAAATAAATGTTCACAATTCTAATGGAAAATTTTAAATTGCACCCACACTTTTAATTTGCTCTTTAAAACCCCAAAGTCTCCAACAGTCTCAATTAACTTGGACTCCCGAGTTCTCGCAGATACTGAAACATCAACCAGGCAGCATGCACCAGCTGATATGAGACTTCAATACATATACATCAGAGGACTGCCAGGTCTGTGTTCAGTCAGAGAAGATGCACCTAACCCTCAAGAGACTGGAGGCCCCAGGGAGTTTAGAGGTCTGGTGGGGTGGGGGATGGGGACATCCTCTAGGGGACAGGTGGGTGGGGAGGAGGTATAGGATGTGGAAGAGTCAGAGGCTGGGCCAGGAGGGGGATAAAATCTGGAGTTTAAAATAAACAAACAAACAAAAAAACACTAAAGTCTCAATAAATTAACGAATTTTTCATTGCTGAGGAAAGCATTCAAGTCAATATTTAGTTCTACGTGTTGGTTTGTGCAGTAAACTAGTAATCTCTCCTTTAAAATGATTTGTCTGACTGGTGAGATGGCTCAGTGGGTAAGAGCACTGACTGCCCTTCTGAAGGTCCTGAGTTCAAATCCCAGCAACCACATGGTGGCTCATAACCACCCATAAAGAGATCTGATGCCCAATTCTGGTGCATCTGAAGACAGCTACAGTCTACTTATTTATAATAATAAGAGCCAGAGTGAGCAAGATTGAGCGAGCAAGGTTGACTGGAACAAGCAGAAATCCTAAATTCAATTTCTAACAACCAGATGAAGGCACACAACCATCTGTACAGGTACAGCGTGCATGCATATACATAAAATAAATAAATAAATCTTTAAAATGAATTATCTTCCTCAGGATCTTACTGAGTTGCTGGATAGAGAGCTGTTGTATGACTTCTTCTGGGGAGATGTGAACAAATATCTACTCATGCTACGTACGAACACTAACAATAGACAAAATAACATATTCCAGCAAAATTTTCCAGATGTTTCTAAAGAACTAGGTCCAAGCTACAAGGCCTTCTCTGCCCCTGCCTAAAAGTCAAGATTTTTTTCCCACCATATCACATTGCTCACAAGTGGATTATTTAGGTAGCCATGGTTTCTAGGAGAAAGGTGTGACTACAGGGTTTATTATGTACAGAAAACAGGGTTACCTTGAATTAAGAACATACAGTGTAGACCTTATGCTAGCTGGTTTTATGTCAACTTGACATGTGATAGAGTTATTTGGAATGAAGAAACCTCAGTTGAGAAAATGTTCCCACAAGACTGGTCTGTGGGCAATCCTATGATACCTTTTCTTAATTAGCAGTTGATGTGAGAAGACCAAGCCCTTTGTGGATGGTGCCACCTCTGGGCAGATGGTCCTGGGATATATAAGAAAACAGGCTAACCTCAAGGGGCAACCCAACAAGCAGCACTCCTCTACGGCTTCTGTATCAGTTTTAATACACAGGGTCCCAACTTGAGTTCCTGCCTTGGCTTCCCTCGTTGTTAGACTACAGCTGAAATAAACCATGTTTCTTTTCTAGTTTGCTTTGCTTTTAGTCATGGTATTTCATCACAATAGAAAGCCTAACTAAGGCACACATTATTGTTGCAGCCATCTTTATTCCACTATTTGTATTTCACCACAGTCACAGTTTATATTACTAATGTCTGGGACTGGTGTCATCTTTCCAGGTCAACAGCTATACCAAGCCATCCACAGATGTGCATGTATTAATCTCTCTTGTTGTCTGCAGTAATGGGTATCACTGGCTGTTTTGTAACTCTATTGAGGCTTGTCAGAGTGCTCTTTATAGAAATAATACTCAAAACTTTGTTCTCTTTTGTTGAAATTTCTAGCCACTGCAATGATTGTGTAGGTGCCTCTCTGGGTCTTCTTGGATTCACAGATACTCAGATTCATCTCTAGTGTTTCCAATGGATCTGAGCAGTTAGCAGCATTTACGCCTTCTAACTGAATCCAAGGAGACCAGAGGGATATTGTATCTGTTCCCCTAAGGAAGCAGAAGATATTTCACTAAGTCTGTCATTAATGTGAAGGAACATCTAGAATGTTTAATGTTTCCCTCGATGTCTTAGTTAGAGTTTCCATTGCTGTGAAAAGTCACTATGGCCCTATCAACTCTTATAAAGAAAATCATTTAATGAAGACTGGCTTACAGTTCAGGTTTAGCCCAGTATCATCATGGCTTAAAGCGTGGTGGCATGCAGGCAGATCTGGTGCTAGAGAAAGAGCCAAGAGTTCTACATCTAGATCAGCAGGCAGCAGGAAGAGAGTGTGACACTAGACTGTCTTGAGCATCTGAAACCTCAAAGCCCACCCCCACTGACACACTTCCTCCAATAAGACAGCACCTACTCCAACAAGACCACACCTACTCCAACAAGACCACACCTACTCCAACAAGACCACACCTACTCAAACAAGACCACACCTACTCCAACAAGACCACACCTACTCCAATAAGGCCACATCTACCTATAGTGCCACTCCCTATGAGCCTATGCGAGCCATTTTCATTCAAACGACCACAACATCCATTTGGTTTGTAATGGCTCACAAGCTTTGAGCTTTCTAAAAACTAAATATCAAGGTATGATAGGACACGATCTAGGACAATCAAATTTCTTCCTTTCCCCATGGTGAGTTGACTGATGTAAAGTGCTTTATCATGATTTATGCTACCTTCTTAAATTTAACCCTTTCTACTTACTGTATTAAGATTTGTGATTATTTTTAATCTTTTCTGAATTTTCTGACAGAATTCAAAGTCTCTTAAGGTTATTCATCTAGGAGGTAAGGAATGGAGTTGCAATAAATTTAAGAAATCATGGTCATGAGGAAAATTATAGAAAGCATTAAGCCACAGAAATATGTGGAAAGTATTAATGGTGCACATGTAATAATTGATTTTTACCTCTTGTTTAACCACACTGAAATATCACTTGTTCTTCTATGATATAAACACAGCAAGGGAATGAGTCTGTGACTCACTGTCAGTAGTTTACAGGACTCTTTTTCCTTGCTTTAAATGTCTTAATTGATTTGCAGTTCAAATTCACAAAGTACATAAAAATTCCTGGATTCCATGTTCCAATGTGCATTTTTGAAATATGCCAATGAATTGCAGACTCCACAAATTGGTAGATAAAGGTAAGAAGAAAAGAAAGTTTACAGAAGGATTCATTAAGTTTAGAATATTTTCAAACATTTGAAATTAGAATTACATTACTTGTCCTTCCCATTCCTCTCTCTAGAACCTCCCAGGCACCCTCCCTCCAACTCCTCCCTTACCCCCAAATCCTCCCATGGCCCTACTATTTTATAAAAGTCACAGTATAGTTTTCTTTTCAAGAGCAGAGTGGTGCTTTTTGAAATAGATAATTATTAAGAGTTAGCAACTGAACTAAAACTCATTGGTGAAATGATTGGTTAATAATTTTTGAAGTCCTAGATTTGACACACAGAGTGTAACACCACACACACACACCACACAGAGTTTCAGTCAGCTCTTTTCCATTGCTTTGATAAAATACTACAACCAAAACAACTTAGAAGCAGCAAAGAGGATTTATTTTGGCTTATTGTTCCAGAGAGATAGAGTTCAGTAGACAGGGAAAAGCATAGCAACATGTAGGGAAGCCATGGTGGTCAGAGCAGAAAGCTGGATGCTCATATTTCATCCACATACAAGAATCACAGAGAAGCACACCCCACCCTCAACGATAGGCTTCTCCAAGCAAAATTTGACCTCCCACAGTTTCCACAACTGTCCCAAATTATGCCACCAGCTAGAGAACAGTCATTCAAATATATTAGCCTGTGCAGGACATCACACACACACACACGCACACGCACACGCACACACACACACACACATTCACACACCACCCATATTAAAATAAAGGTAAAACACTTTGCTAACACTTGCACACGTCTAACAAGAGGACATTCCATGGGGTCCTAAGCACTTTGCCACCCATGATTCTGAGAGCACTATTGTTAATGATGCCACTGTTGTTATCACCATCACTTCCCTTTATCAGGAAGCAAATCAATACATGATAGGAAACTCATGACCTTAAAGACCCAAGAATGTACTTAGCTATCCTCGTTGTGTTGAATTCCTTCTCCAAAGGAAATAAGTTCTTAAACATGAAATGGAAGGACCAAACAACAAAGAGTGGAGGACTTGATAGCACGGTCGCTTGGCCCCACCTGCACTCCTGATCAGGCAGGATGAGGCTTGAACTTGACTAGGGTGACCTGAGCAGGTGCTTGTGGGGTGTGTGCGCAGGAACTTAGAGGACCTGGCTGGTGTTGACAGTCAGCTGTGAAGAAGAGAACCTGCCAGGGCTGGTGACGACAGGAGTGAACACTGCTACACAGAAATACAGACAGCCACCAAATCCGAAAATTAAGTCTGGAAGAGCTTCATTAGTTCTTAATAAGATGTGACAGCACTGAACATTAGCCATATACTCTAATGAAGTGCAGTTTGGGAGTTGAATATGGGCAATAAAATGTGCAGAGATGTTGGAAACAACTGGAAATTTTGCACTCTGAGGCTGGAGGGTAAGACATCATCGAGAAGGATACTGAGGTCTGCACAGTAATGCAAGTCCAGAGGTTTGTAGGGCGTCTTTATGTGGCTTTAAACGGCTTAAAAATAGTCCGAATCCTGGTTTACAGAGTTTATAATGAGATGGCAATTTTCTACCCTGAAATATAAATTGTATGAAGTTTACTGAAACAGAACATTTGCGTTTCCATTAAGCAAATACAAATGAGATATTGTTCACAAAGTGTACAAGATGATTATAAAAATGCTTTCATTGTCTATTGTTTTATTATTTTGTGATTTTATGTATATTAAATTTTGTTCTTCCATCTAATCTCAGAAGAAAGCACAGTGTTAGACAATCCTGAGGTAGATCCCCAACCCCAGCTGCAAAGATTGGCAGCCTAGAGGAGAATCACACCATTTTCCCTCATGTCCATGCCTCTAGCGAGGGTGGGGCACCTGCTCTAATTCCACCCAAAAGGTCTTGTGATGAATGAAGGAAGTATTAACAGTTGTTTATAAACCATCCCAGAAGGAAGCAAAGACTGCCTCCTTCCTTGGTATGCTGTCTGTCCCTTTAAGATTAAAGCAACACAAACCTACTGCTGCAGCAGGGACTGGAAAGTAAACGCCAAGATTGCCAAACAGTGCTGTTGAACGGCTGCCCTGCCTCTGAAACCACAACCTCCAGAACACTGACAAGGTGAGATGCAGTGCAAGCTCAGTTAAACTGCAAAGGGAGCGTTCTGCTTGCAACCACAAAAGCCTCAAATTGACACCGCCCTTCAAGACTAACGATGGGATTCTAGGAACATCTTAGGATTCAGTAAAGATACAGTGGATGTTGGCTACACTTCTCAGCAGATGGCCTGAGTACAACCCATCCTACCTTTTTCATGGTGTAAATATCCATCTGCTATGCAAAGATCCATCAGAACTGCTCCCAATACCTTAGGCATCTGCTGAGCACCAGTACTTCATCAATACCTAGTGGACCCAAACAATTCATTGCAACCTAAAGCAACAGCTGATTTATCATTGAACTGTGGAGAATGGATTGTTTAAGGCAGTGGTGAATGAAAGAAACTCAGGGTATGTGTCAAAGCTTATGCTGTAGCTCTGCTTTTAAAGTTTGTGCTGTTGGCATAGGTTATAATACTGCTTTGGGTTAGATTTTAATGTAAATATGCTAAATTTTATAAAAAATATTGAAGATGTATACATAAAACATTGATTTTTTTGTATGCAGGTGATATTTGAAGTCCATCAAGTTAGTTAATGTGTCTAGCATGTAAGTTATTGTTATGACTTTATATCCACTTATAGATTTGAAAACTGAGACAAATATAAGGGTTCCATAACTTGTCAGTGTTACACAGACAGTTATATGCAGGTCAGATCATGGTCCTAGAGCACATGTGGTTAACTCCTGTGTCACCTCTTCTCCAAGCTGTAACAACATAAAATCACTATATGTTTGTTCACTAAAAAGAATATTACAGAAAGTCAAATGACATGAATACTGTATTTCTAGACATATGTCTAAAGTGACTTAAAAATCCAAGCAACAAGTTTAATGTAGATGTTTTACACCCTGTAAGAAAAGTTAACTGAACTATATCTAAAATACCTTTCAAGTATAACTTCTTTGTCACAAAACAAAACCTGAAGTCATGAACCTGGAAAACGGATGTGGGAGGAGGCAGGAGGGATGATGATAATGGAAGAGAGAGAAGAGAGTAATCTTCTTATACTATGCACATATAGTAAATTGTCAAAGAACTGAATTAATAAAAATGCTCTGTATATTTAAAAATTAAAAACGTTATTAGAACACAAAGAAGCATGTTTTATTGTATTTTTCAAACAAAACTTCTTTTAGTTATTTCTCTTCGAGTGTTTTTCCCATCCCTGCTGTCTTGCTGTGTGCCCTCTTTCCTCCTTCACATTCCCCTCGCTCTCTCCTGTCTTCTCTGTCCTCTTGTCCTGCGTGCTCCAGCCTTCAGTGTTCTTTCAGCTTTCTTGTCACATGGAAACTTTTGACTTTCCATTTTCCTTGCCACTTCTTGTTTTGAAGAGTTAGGAAGGAACTAGATATGCCAAAATCTTGAAGATGAATAATTTGCTTTACAGGTCAATGGAATCTTCATTGGCACCAGAAAGTCTGAGTCCATGTGAGTTAGAGAGATATGGGACGGGAAGGGAAGCCTTGTAAACAGTGTGTTTGCGGTGCCAGGTCTATTTACATTCTCCACACAGCAGATACCTCTTCTTCATTTACTATCTGTTGTATTTCCCTCCTCCAAATAAATGTTCACCCCACAGATGACAACTTAACCAAGTAAGGCAATGCTAATACTACGTCTTAAAATAGAATTTTAATGTACAAAATATTATTACTAACGATCATTTTCATCATAATTAAGCAAAAGGTGGTAGATCACTGAGCAATATGTTAGAAGCAAATCCATGATCCATACTCAGATTTTAGATTTTTGATGAGCAGGTGGGACATGGTGATAAGGCAATATGTCCCTGAGGGCTGAAACCTTGCAAGATTCATGGTGGAGATAGATATTTCTATATCACAGTGGGATAATGTCTTGTTGAATACATCTGATTCTCCTAAGTTCTCTACATACTTTCATGTTATTTAGATTTTAAGAGGCCAGACATATATGTACCAAAGTTATGTCACAGACTTGACTATACTAATGAAATAACATAAGACATCAACTTTTGGGGAGTTCTGTAAATGATACAACACTACCTAGCTATCTGTCACCATGATCCTTAATATGTGAGTCAGAAGGGAGTGTGCATATAATAACATATGAGATGCATTGAGAAATTCTAAATGGGCTTTTGTACATTCATGAATATGCTCCACAATTCAATGAGTTATTACAGAATCTACCATGAACATGTTTGCACAAACAGGTCATCACTCATAAAATGTCATTTACTTGTCATATAGTTCAGAAAGTTGAGATGTGTGTGTGTGTCTGCTGTCACTCAGACATTGTCTTACTATCAGTTTCTATGACCTATTCTGAATTCAGAATTCTAAGGTAACCGTAAAGCCAAGGAAGGTTAAGCTGTCTTTATTTAAAAAAAAAATGTTAAAATCAGTAGTTGGAAATACTGTTCTGTTAAAGCTTAGGGCTGATTTTTCAAGCAGTGCCATGACAGGCAAGCAAGCTATCAGTGGAGTTGTTGTCAGAAAATTCAAAAACGAAACCAAAAACAGAAAAAAACAGCATTGCACGGTCTTTGCCACTTGAAGCATTTAACTTTGAATCAAAATGATGATGTCATTTGTCTTTCCTGAGAGTCTTAGGCTATGGTAAAATAAAACTAAACATATAGTCTAGGGATGAGAGATGACTCACTCAATAAAGGACTTGCTTCATAGGCATGAAGTCCTGAGTTAGATCCCAGCCACCTATGTCAAATTTATGGATAGTAGACAGAATATACCCATAGTCCAAGCAGAGGGAATGAACAGATGGCACTGCTGACCATCCAGTCTAGCCAAATAGAACAATCTCCAGGTTCAGTAAGAGACCCCATCTCAAAACATAAGGAGCACACAAAACCAAAGGATGACAATTGGTGCCAAAGCATGGTCTCCACATGCATGACGTTGTATGTGTATTGGCACTCATACACAGGAACAAGTAATATTCCTATGTATACACAAAAATATAGTAAAATCTCTCTGGGTGTGAATAGAGCCTTGCCATTCTCAACACATAACTACAGACAAATAGTTTCTAGTTGTGTGAGACTTGTATGCTTTGTCAGTACAGGAGACACCAACCAAGTGGTTATGGGAGACTTGTCACAGCCCCCAGGACAGAAGATCTGTACCCTCGATTTCTAGGAGTGTACATGCTAGGAGCCAAAAAAGAAAATATCTGTTTGGTGGCTATTTTGTGTCAACTTGATGCAACTTAGAGTCATCAGAGAGGAAACCTCAAGGAAACTGCCTCAATAAGTAAATGCCACAACACGGTAACAGAGGCTTCAATGTGTGGCCTTTAAGGAGGCCTGTTCAGACATGATTCACAATATGGCATGTGAAGACTGAATACAGAACCAGCATGTTGGGTGAGGCCCAGAGGATTTCAATAGGGCAGGAACTGTTATGGGCACTGGGTTATTGGGGTACGATCTAATAAGAGAAGATAGAGGGGTGTTCATGTAGAAGGGACTGAAAAAGAGCCTATCTATGCAGCTAGTAGAAGAGTTAATTTTCCTAATTTATAAATGTAATAAATTCATTTAAACTCAAGTGACTACATATTGAGAGCTTTAAGCAACAGAGTGGAAGGGATCAATAACAAATTTAAAATCATTGTGTCTGCCATTTGTGTTATTTTTGTTCTAATCAAAACTGTAGGGAGATATTTAGTTTTTCTCTACTCAAGAAAGGAAACTCCAGGCTGAGTGAAAGAGAAAGCCTGGGTCACCCCTTTCTGACTTCCCACTTGCTCTCTACCATGACTGCCTCCTCCATGTCTGCTGCTAACCAAGTTAGAGGAGCCAAAGTCAAATTCCATGGAGAAACATTTTCCTTAAGTATCCACCTAAAGTTGTTTCATATCATATTAGGATCATTAAACAGACCTCATAAGAAATGAAATCATGCATGAAAACATATTCAAAGACTTACTGTAGCATAACAATAATGAAATATTTTGAAATAACAGGATTAAACCTGATTGACTGAAATACAGTACTATGACCAGCATAATAGTTTACATTTAAAATTCTACTTCAAGCTGTTTCTTTTCACTCTTCTCTAAAATAATGCATGTAAAATGTCTCCACCCTACCCTACAGCCTACTTTCTTGGGCTTAACTCTTGTTATTGATTAGCCATCTCTACTTAAAATTTCATCCCATATGTTATTATAAGCTTCTCCATAAATGCCTAGAATATACCACAGTGCCTACCAGGAAGAAAAGTGTAATATTTTATTATTAATATTATACATTCAAATTCATCATAAAAAATTCAATGATATGGAGGTTAACAGGTCAAGACAGCATATCAATAATCAAGGAGATAGGAATTAGAGCAGTAGGTCTGAAAACATATTAAGAGCTTAACAAGTTTTAGGGTTAAGAATGAAAGAAAACTGAGATGCAGGCAAGCTCTTTCCCTGGAAAAAAAGCATCTTGTCCTGATACTTTACAGAAAGTTTTATAGAACAATGAAGGTTCAAATGCATCTACCACAAAGCATTTCCATGAATAAAAAATGAAATAGCATAAACACAGCCAATACAAGGGTATGCTGCCGACACAGCCAAACTCCCTACAGTCAGGAGCCTCCAATGCAAACGTGAACAAAAAACCTTAAGAGGTTTAACAAAGCAAGACTCCAAAAGGCATGAAGAAGTCAATACAGCAGGAAAGAATTAATGAAAAAATTAATGAGCTGTGCCACACCAGGACAATCTTTTTTTAATTAATTTATTTTTACACTTCATACTCCATTCCACCCTCCAGCTACTCCACATCCCATACCTCCTCCCCACCCCTTGTCTCCACTTGGATGTCCCCAGACCCCACCCCACATGATCTCTAAACTCCCTGGGGCCTCCAGTCTCCTGAGTGTTAGGTGCATCATCTCTGAATGAACACAGACTCAGAAGTCCTCTACTGTATGTGTATTGGGGACCTCACATTAGCTGGTGTAAGCTGTATGTTTGGTGATCCAGTGTTTGAAAGATTTTGGGGGTCTAGATTAATTGAGACTGCTAGTCCTCCTACAGGATTGCTCTTCTCCTCAGCTTCTTTCAGCCTTCCCTAATTCAACAACAGGGATCAGCTGTTTTGTTCCATTGATGGGGAACAAATATCTGCATCTGACTCTTTCAGCTGCTTGTTGGGTCTTTCAGAGGGCTGTCATGGTAGATCCCTTTTTGTGAGTGCTCCATAGCCTCAGTAATAGTGTCAGGCCTTGGGACCTCTCCTTGAGCTGGATCCCACTTTGGGCCTGTTGCTGGATCTTCTTTTCCTCAGGCTTCTTCCATTTCCATCCCTGTAATTCTTTCAGACAGGAACAATTATGGCTCAGAAATGTGACTGTGGGATGGCAACCCCATCTTTTACTTGATGTCCTCACTCCCTGATATAGGTGGGCTCTATAAGTTCCCTATCTTTACTGTTGGGTATTTCATCTAAGATCCCTCCCTTTGAGTCCTGAGAGTCTCTCACCTCCCAGGTCTCTGGTGCCTTCTGGGGGGTTCCCCCCAACCCCCTATTTCCTGAGGTTGCCTGTTTCCATTCTTTCTGCTGCCCTTCAGGGCTTCAGTCTTTTTCCCTTATCCAATACCAGACCAGGTTCCCCATCCCTCCCCTCCCCCTACACTTTTCCTTGAAGTTTCCTCCCTCCCTCCCCACTTGTGATTTCTTTCTTCTCTCTCCCAAGTGGGACTGAGGCATCCTCATTTGGGCATTTCATCCTGGTGACCTTTATGAGTTCTGTGGACTCTATCTTGGGTATTCTATACCTTTTGTTTTTGTTTTTGTTTTTGATTTTTTTTTGGCTAATATCCACTTATTAGTGAGTACATACTATGCATGTACTTTTGGGTCTAAGTTACCTCACTCAGGATGATATTTTCTAGTTCCATCCATTTGCCTGAAAAACTAAGGATGTCCTCGTTCTTAATAGCTGAGTAGTATTCCATTGTGTAAATGTACCACATTTCCTATATCTGTTCTTCTGTCGTGGGACATCTGGGTTGTTTTCGGCTTCTGGTTATCACAAATAAGGCTGCTGTGAACATAGTGGAACACATACCCCTGTGGCATGGTGGGGCATCTTTTGGGTAAATTCCTAAGAGTGGTATAGCTGGACCTTCAGGTAAATCTATTTCCAATTTTCTGAGGAACAACCACTCTCATTTCCAGAGTGGTTGTACCAGTTTGCAATCCCACCAGCAATGGAGGAGTGCTCCTCTTTCTCCACATCCTCTCCAACATTTGTTTTCACCTGAGGTTTTGATCTTAGCCTTTCTGATTGATGTAAGGTGGAATCTCAGGGTCGTTTTGATTTGCATTTCTCTGATTACTAAGGATTTTGAACACTTCTTTAGGTGCTTCTCTGCCATTTGAGATTCTTCAGTTGTGAATCCTTGGTTTAGTTCTATACCCTATTTTTTGATTGGGTTGTTTGGTTTTTTTGGTGATTAACTTCTTGAGTTCTTTATATAGTTTGAATATTAGCCCTCTATTGGATGTGGGCTAGAGAAGTTTTTTTCCCAATCTGTAGATTGCCGATTTGCCTTATTGACTATGTGCTTTGCCTTACAGAAGCTTTCCAGTTTCATGAGGTCTCATTTATCAATTCTTGATCTTAGAGCACGAGCCATTGGAGTTCTGCTTAGGAAATTTCTCCTTGTGCCAAACTGTTTTAAATAAAAGAAAATACATTTAAATATGTCCAACATTAAAACTAATGTATGAAGTTATAGATTAGAATCAAAATCACTATCTAAATCTATAAACCCAAAAATGTAAGGGAAATGTAATAAAAAGGCATATGGCTGTAGCTACTTTCCAGTGGCAGCTCACATAGAAAACAGATGCAAAACAAAGCAGTATTCTCCGACCTCCTTGCCTTCAGTTCTTGCTGGCCAGTGGGCTCACAGTGTTGCTGCCAATGCTGCTGTCCTTTGCTGATGCCAGAATCCAGCTTCTTTAGCCTTCCAACATGGATGAAAGATACATTTACCAGTGGCTTTTAGTCACAAACTGGAACCATTGTCATGTGGGCTGAGCACTGTTTCTCAGCCTCTCTTATGTGAAGACAATCATTGTCTCTTCAGCATATATTTTGTTTAATCTAATGAATCCTTTTTGTAATATATAATATATATATAATATATTATATTTTGTAATATATTATATATAATATATTATATATACATATATATTATATATATATTCATTCCACCAGCTCCATCTCACTAGAGAACCCTGACTAATATATCTACTTTAAGTGTGATGCTCTATCATGATATTCTTACCATGCAAATGATGCATCTCTTTCACATTAAGTTGCAGACAATGAAATTTGATTAAACATACCATGCTGATATGTATTGTTGAGATCTATAGACAGAACAAAGTTGTGCTTGTTCTGTTTGGGGGGGGGGGGGCTTCGTGGCAGAGCTTCCTCCTTTCTGCTCTGTCAATCACAGACTTCCTTTCATACACCTACTCCACATCTAACCACAACTTCATCAAGCAGAACTCCACCAAGATATCTCTTTCACTAGGTTTTCATTTATTTATGACTTCTCTCATGCTCTGTAAAGGTATACCAAAGGTTTTGTATGCTTTTCTCCGTAATCTGTCTATCCTCATATGTTCCATGAAACTTAGCAGTATAGGAGGGAAGAAAACTCCCTAGGGAATGAAAGCACAAGGTGTACAATTCCCTTGTTTAGCAAACTGATAGCAGAAACTATTATTGTACTTTCTCGGACTCTCTGGATTCTTCTCACTTAAACGGAATCTACCCAGCACACTGATTTTTAGATAAGTATAAACTAGCATCTCGGTTATTACAAACGAGCTCGTGTGATGTATATAAATCCTACACAAAGAAGAATGATTGTCCTTTCCTCTTGAGAATGTCATTAGCAGAGAAGTAACTGATTCCCAGTATTGAATATAAATATATCAACAATAAAGAGGCCGAATTTGAACAAATAACCAGATAAAGAAAAGCAACACCATTTCTCACACAGTACTGAGAGCAGCATACTTTGTATTTTTCCACCAAATGTCACTGATTCTTAGTAAATTAGCTAGATATTTTTATCCTTCATTTACAAATATGGAAGTGGAAATTCTGAGAAATGTGTCCAGCTAGTAATCCAGAGAGTACCAGTGTGTGTGTTTTAAAAATGAATACTCATTTTCCACTCAAAGCTACAGGCCTCACAGCTCCATCCACTTGTCCTTCCACTAAGTGAGCCTGTGCAGAGTACTTACTTGCTTAAAACTGATTCTATTTTTTAAAGTACTTACCCTAGTACTCACTATCTTAAAAAAACAGATTAAAATAATGCTTTCCAAGTCCATATGCCAATAGAGAAGTAAGGTTTAAGAAAACACTGCACTCTAGAAGTGAAGCACTTAAGAATAGAGGATCATGCTCTTTGAACTACTTGAGTGGAAACAAAGGCTATGAATTGCAACCCTGAGAGTTTGCATCAATCTCAATGAAGGCTCTGAGGGCTTGAGCCCACGTGAATGGAGGCCCTAAGGGCTCCACTAACCTCTTCACTGAAGAAGGCTCTGTTCACCCAGGCAACTGCAAATGTCAGGGGAAGGGCATTCCATTTGGCATCAGAGTATCTAGAATTCAAGTCACGCTCTCTTTCTCACTAACATAGTAATTACTCAGAATTTCCACTTCCATACTTATAAATGAAGGACAAAAATATCTACCTGACAAGTTTACTAAGAATAAGTGACATATTTTCTTGAGATTTTGGTAAAATTGTGGGGAGGAGAATGCAAAGTACTATCAATATATTTATAGGAACAAAACTAGATTAAAATAAAAACATTGAAAGCCTTTACTTCTATACACTTCTAACCCACACAATGGTCAAAAATTTTTGACCACAATGACAACAAAACCAAATGTTGGGTACATGGCACTATGAAAATCTTCAGGATGTTCAGTCACAATATGTGAGAGTTACAAAAGTCTTACAAAGTCTGGAGAAATCTCCAAGTACCAACTGCCAAGTTATCCCACAGGAGAGAAAGCACACTCAGCACTGTGCTGAGAAAAATGATGATGGTCACATCCTCCCTTGCCAAGTTCAGTTCAGCTGTTTGTACAGTGGCTGTGGTCATGACTTAGATCCAGGGAGAACAATGATATTATGCTAATTTGGATCCTCAAAAAGTCCATTTAAGAAATTATTAGCAGATATTAGCCCAGAAACTTAGAATACCGAAGATACATTATGCAAAACAGAAGAAAACCAAGAA
>NC_034604.1:78122438-78123970 GCF_900095145.1 Mus pahari | reverse complement strand
AATAATAATAATAATAATAATAATAATAATAATAATAATAATAATAAAGAAATTATTAATAATTCAAAAATCATTGGATTTTGCAGCAGAAGTATTAAGACTGTGTAGTAGCTGTTGGAGGGTGGCAAGACCCTTTTCGGTATCCTAACAGTACAAAATGAGCAATGCCGTAGGGTGAAGAGCAAAAGACAGGATAGCCTCTCTATATATTCAGAATAGTAGTGAGAAGCCAACCTTTTAATAGTTTACTTTTCTTTGTTCTGTGAAAATTTCACACATCTGTTAATGCACCTTGAAAATATCCCACCCCAAACTCTCCTCTCCATCTTCCCCCAGGACCTTCCACTACATCACCCTCTCAAGGTCCTTCTTATATAATTATTTAGGCATCTATATTTTTACCCACTGAGTCAAACTAGTGTTACCCATTACATGTTAATGTGGGGTTACATAATGGGAAATGTACAACCTATAATTGGCCATACTCTGTCTTGATCCTCTGCAGATCTTGAGAGCATAAATCCACCACCTTTGAATTCCTCTCTACAATGCCCATGTCATATCCAGAGAACAGAAATTCACACCACTCCTCATCGCCCTTCAACTCTAACATCCTTGCTGTCACCTCTTGCACAATCTCCCCTAAGTACCTGATCTATAACTAATCACTCACAGACACTTTTCTAAGTGTCTTTGAACAGCTAAGTGTCTCTGCATTGGCATGTACCCACTGCAGTAAGAAGCTTCTGTGACTGAGGTTGGAAGAAGGACAAATCTATAAATGTAAACATAAATGTTTGGACAATTATTTGAAGGCATAACAGATTAGAAAACATCAAAAGTTCTAGAGTGAGACCTATGCCTATGGCTTCCATAGCCATGGTTTTTTGTTGTTTTGGGTTTTTGTTTTTGTTTTCTTTTTGGTTTTTTTTTGTTGTTGTTGTTGTTCTTTGTTTTGTTTTGGGTTTTTTTTTCCATGATTTCAGTACCAGGCTCACAGAAATTCCTTCATGTGGGGCAAACTGAAAAACTTAATCTGGAAGGCAATTGGTTACCCCATAAGTAGTCTCACCACCATGGCACCAGTAGATATAAATGTCCAGTCAAATCTGTATTGTACAATGCAGGCTCCTACTGACCGTTCAGTTTCAGAGTTCAAGGTCTAACGTTGACAGTTTTTAACCATTTGGAATTAATAGGCAGACAGAGAAGTTCTTGGTACCATGTTTTTGGTACCATGGCAAACTTACAAACTCCAAGTTAATGGTCCCTGATCAAAATTACCCTGAATTCCAAAAACAATCTACAAAACACAACATCTTTAAAAATGGTGTTGAGAAAACTAGGTATCTTCATGTAAAGGAATAGGCCTAGAACTTCTCTGTCTGCCTACAAATCAGTATTTCTTTCTCTTTTTTTTTTTTTTTTAACTTTTTAACCATTATTTTTATTTTTATTTTTTTATTAGATATTTTCTTTATTTACATTTCAAATGCTATCCCGAAAGTTCCCTATACCCTCCCCCCGCCCCT
>NC_034604.1:78104854-78122233 GCF_900095145.1 Mus pahari | reverse complement strand
TCCCACTTCTTGGCACTGGTATTCCCCTGTGCTGGGTCATATAAAGTTTGCAAGACCAAGGGGCCTCTCTTCCCAATGATGGCCAATTAGGCCATGTTCTGCTACATATGCAGCTAGAGACACAAGATCAGGGGGTACTTGTTAGTTCATATTGTTTTTCTACCTACAGGGTTGCAGCCCCCTTCAGCTCCTTGGGTACTTTCTCTAACTCCTCCATTGGAGGCCCTGTGTTCCATCCAATAGCTGACTGTGAGCATCCACTCCTGTGTTTGCCAGGTACTGGCATAGCCTCACAAGAGGCCACTATATCAGGGTCCCTTCCGCAGAATCTTGCTGGCATGTGCAATAGTATCTGGGTTTGGTGGCTGATAATGGGATGGATCCCCGGATGCGGTAGTCTCTGGATAGTCCATCCTTTCATCTTAGCTCTAAATTTTGTCTCTGTACCTATATCCTTTCATGGGTATTTTGGTCCTTATTCTAAGGAGGAGAATCAGTATGTTCTGACTTCTACAAAACTGACTGGATCACATTTATATGAGAATTTTCTGGACCCTATTCTGGTCCATCAGTTTGCTTACCTCTCATCCATGGACACAAGATGTTGATTGATGTAATGGGTCCTGATAAAGAGGATCTTCTCTCACAGTTTTCATATATCATAAAGAGACTTTGACAAGGAAGTACTTTGAAACTATTGGTCATTTTAGAACTATTAACACTTTGCTATTTGATCACATTTAAGAAAAATGCATAAATCTATTGAGTCATCCAATATGTGAAAACAATGTATCTTTCAGCTTATTACAACCCAGCGAAATTTCTTTCAGCACATTTTCTATAGTCTCCATCACACATACTTGCAGGTATTGCTAGAAAATCCTTCACTTTCTTTGGTGGTTGCCAAGTGCTATTGCGCATTTGCTTTTGTTGCTCATGGATTCATTCCTGGGACACAGAAGTGTGATTGATGTTTGTTTCCTGACCTTGTGTCCTTCAGCCTTTCTGAATTCCTTTATTAGCTGTAGAGTTTTATTTTCCGTAAATTCCTTGGAGTGTTCTATATAAATAGAGATTAATTTCCTTCAGTCACCTTGTCCTTTTTTCATTTTAGTTGTTTTTCTTTCTGGTTTTCATTATTAAGTATAATTTTAGATGTGGGTTTTTTTATAAATGTTCTTTATCAAACTGAAATAATTCTTAATTTCTAATTGGTTGAGGATCATTATGAAGCATGAGTGTTTGATTTTATCAAATATTACTTGTTATTTATTCTGCATCATTGCATATGATAACAAGACTTGTGTCTACTCAATATTACCTGTGTGTGCTCATGTGCATGTGAAAGAGGTATGGATGCATATGTATGTACATGCATGTGAAGACCAGGTGTTGGTGACAGTTATCTTTCTCAATAACTCTTTATCATAGGTTGGTGACACGCGGTCCCTCACTGAAAGTGGAGCTCACTGATTTGCAAAATTGACTGACAGATAAGTCCCAATGATCCTCTTTGTCTGTATCCCAAATGCTGGGTACTGAGTTCCAGTACTGGAATGCCCAGCAAGCACTTTATCAACTGGATCCTGCCTCTTCTCTTCTCACCACTGATATTTCTAACATACTTTAAAGTGTACACCGTGTCAACATGATATTCTGGCATTCACTGTGTGTCTTAGGCAGTGGTTTGTTCATGCAACAGATATTGGCTACCCTTGTCCTTCCTATTCTGCACTTTCCCGAAAGATATCCTTGTGCGTGCCCAAGTTAGAGTCTGAAGACTTCTCCTCTATCTCCTTGAGAGCATTTTTTTCTGTGTAAATTATTTATAGAAATACTGCAGGGGAGATTGTTTGTCCTCCTTATTCAATCATTTATAACATCAAAGGCATATATATGGATATCTATTTTGTGCTTTGGGTTATGGTCTAACACCACTGGAATTTTCTGTACAGACTCTTCCCATTGTAGGCATTGTAATCTTCCCCAGATGATGTGAATGTCCTTTTGACCTACACACACCACATTATTTTTAAAATCAGTTTCTTACTATACACAAGAGTTATGAGAGAACTTATAATCCATTGTGCTCTTTGATGTTAGGTCTTCAGGGTTGAGAAAGAAAAAAGATACATGTGGTTTTATTTGCACACATAAATACATGCACATATCATTTCTTTTTTACTTTTTTATTGGTTTTTATTTATTTACATTTCAAATGTTATCCCACTTCCAGCCCCTCCCCCTGAAACCCTCTATTCTATCCCACTTCCCCCTGCTTCTATGAGGGTGTTCCCTGACCCACCCACCCACTTCGGCCTCCCCATCCTGGCATTCCCCTACACTGGGGCATCGAGTCTTCCCAGGACCAAGGGCCTCCCCTCCCATTGATGCCAGATAAGGCCATCCTCTAGTACATATGCATCTGGAGCCATGGGTCCCTGCATGTGTACTCTTTGGTTGGTGGTTTAGTCCCTAGGAGCTCTGGAGAATCAGGTTGGTTGATATTATTGTTCTTCCAATGGGGTTGCAAATCCCTTCAGCTCCTTCAGTTCTTCCCCTAACTCCTACATTGCGGTCTCTGTGTTCAGTCTGATGGTTGTCTGCAAGCATCTACATCTGTATTGGTAAGCCAGAGACCCTCAGGAGATATCCATATTAGACTCCTGTCAGCAAGCACTTCTTGGCATCAGCAATAGTGCCTGGTTTTGGTAGCTGCATACCAGATCTATATGTAACCACCTCTATGTATAATGGTCTAACTATGGGCTCATATTAGTACTTCCAGGTTTAATACAATTCTCATTACCCAACTTTAGTTCGCTAACTTATTCACTTTTAGTCAACAAGCACAGTGATATCTGAAGGTTTAAGCCATACCACTTTGGGATACAGTGCTATCAATGGTCTACAGCGTTTGTGTACTTTCTTTTACCTTAAGTACTATTGATGCCATTTATTTATACAATTTCTTACTTCAGCACAATTTTCTCACTCCTTTTACTGGGAATGTCACATACGTTTGTAATTAGAATTACTCACTACACTCACTTTTGCAGGGAACCTAAAACTCTCAAAACCAAATGTAATTTGGGGGAAGTAGGTGTTATGGGAAAGGCCTTGTAGGGTACATTAGAGCTATGATGAAGATTTTTAGAAAAGAATGGTAAAATTCATAGCAGAGGAAGAGGAGCTGGAAATCAGTAGTCAGATAATGGCAATTATAAAGTGGCAGTGATAGACTGATGAACCAGCTTTCCACAAAAACTGGAGCTTTGCCAACATGCATGATGCACACACTCCTCAGGTGTTTGATTTTGAGCTTCCAAGGTTAACAGCACTGAGCCCAGGATGGAAAAGAGATTTGTGTAACTAGCGCTTCAGTGCTGTAGATGTTTACCAAGCCCATCACTCTGCAAGACAAAGATTCTCCCACTTAGGTCTGCTCGTGACTCTTGTGACCCAGAGTTTGGAGTGGGATCCTTGGGGTGTAGGAAGAGAACCTAGGATCAGTGCAAAGTGAACAGAGCCAGAGTGTAGCCTGGCCAAGTAGGCCAGGGATGTGGATGGAGCAGTAGGACAGGATGTCCTGTTAAATGCTCATCTAAGAGCAGTTCTATCCCTGTGATTGCTGCTTGTGGAGGGTGGGGGTTGAGGGTTATTTTGTTTGTTGTTTTGTTGTTGTTGTTTTTTGTTTTTGTTCTTTGTTGTTTGGTTTTGTGTTTGTTTGGTTGGTTGGGGGTTTTTGTTTTTTGTTTTGTTTTATTTTGTTTTAACCACAAAACCTTAACTTTGCGGAAGAAAAATAGACTTACTGGTTCTATGAATTATGGATAATAAATAAATTTTATTGTTATAAAATTAATATTATTATATTTTATTATTATTATTGATATAGAGTCATCATGTATGTTTTCTGGCCTTAAAATCCTGATTATCCTGCCTTAGTCTCTGAGACACCTAGAAATAGAGATTGAGACACTGTATTCGGTTTTGCCCTTCATGTTTAAGTGTTAAATTCTCTTATTAGTTACAATTTTTCCACTATTTCTAATCTGGTAATGAATTTCAAAAGTAGTAGGATAAGAAAATATAATACAATTTTTGAAGTAAGATTTCAACAGTTACATTTTATAAATACTTTTTCACATTTTTTTCTAATTAGAGATATGCTAATAATTCCTATAAAAGTACTACGATGTGTTATTTGGATTATTTTATGTATATGAGTTATTTAAATAATAGTCCCTAAAAATATCAAATGGAGAATAAATGTTTTATATAAAGTAGTTGAGGGGTAGGGAGATGGTGCAGTGGTTAAGAGAGCTGTCTTCCTTCCAGAGGACCTGGGCCCTTTTTGCAGTGTACACAAGACAATTTCCAACTGTCTGCAACTCAATTTTCATGGATCTGACACCTATTTCTACATTCTCCATGCTGCCAAGACACCTACACACATAAAAATAAAATAAATCTTTAAAAATAGTTGAAATAAAAATAAGAAGAGAACTACATAATTTAGTAAATATGGATAGATAAGATAAAGTAAGAACAGGCCAGTTGTTCTGAACCATGAACTTTTCACACATCTCATAATGGGAAGATAGAGAAATATTGATTGTTAACATCATACTATGCATTTGAATAACATGAAAAAAATATAACCCAGAGTCAAAATTGCAATGACCTCATATATTGAGCCATAGACCTAGATAAAAACAATCATATTGACAATTTTCAACTACTGTTTAATATAAACACTATTGGAGCTACTTTCATGAATGACTATACTACATTGCTATCACTTGCTCCTTCCAACACCTGCTTCTCACATCATTGTCATCTGCCCACACCTCCTCCTCTCCCTTCTTCTCTTCCTCCTGATTTCTTCCTCAGTCAGTGCCACTGTGTAGCTTCCCTGAAACTTCATGTGTTTCCAGACTCCCATCCCTCTCCCCTCAGTTTCTGCAAATCACGGTTGTTTGGATTACAGGTATGCCTCACGGGATGATCCTTTGCCTTTACATCTTCCCTTTGATACCACCGGCAAGAACCAACACTGATGTCCATTTTACAAAGCTAATGTGAACATCTCTATTGCATTTAATGTTGTTGCCTTTCTTTGATACCTTCATTTCCCATTTTCTTGTTTTTTCCTATGGATACCTAAACCTTTGGTCTCTTGGAAATGACATGAAAGTTCTTATCTCTTTGCTGTGAACGTCTCAAGCATTCTACAACTAACCTCCCATCCCTCTCTATATACTGTGCCCTATTGATGGTCTAATTGTAATCTGATTGGGGCCCATTTCCTTTTTTTTTTTTTTTTTTTTTTTTTTTTTTTTTTTTTTTTTTTTTTTTGAGACAGGGTTTCTCTGTATAGCCCTGGCTGTCCTGGAACTCACTTTGTAGACCAGGCGGGCCTCGAACTCAGAAATTCGCCTGCCTCTGCCTCCCGAGGGCTGGGATTAAAGGCGTGTGCCACCATGCCCAGCTTGTGGCCCATTTCCTAATGGAAAAACAAAATAAGACCATTTCTGTCATGTCATCTTCCTTTCTATTCTCTGCTTTGTTTACATTCCTCTAAGTTGAAACCTAGAAGTAAGTTAGTCCAATCATTAAGACAAAGAGTAAGGGCTCTATGATAATCCTTAACTCCTCAGAGTTCTTCTATTGCCGTCCTCTCTAGGTTCTTGACAAATTTCTACGTATAGCTGGGTTTGCTGAGGTATGCCTCCTTAGAAAATGGGATCCATTCTAATGAAAACTCAGTTCTTTGGATTCAGTAACACCTTGAAAAGAAAATTGCTTTGTTTTACAACACAGACAAAATAAGCTTAATGGTCTCTAAAAACACCAAATAAAGAAAGAAATAATTGCTTCATCTTGCTGAGGGTAGTGATCTCTGAAATTGGGTAAAATAAAACAAATTGGCTACTTTTACCAACATCATCATGCTGCAAATCTACAAAAGAAGAAAATAACTCTCAACCTGTGGAAGTCAATTCTACTTCAAATGCACATGTGCTCTGTACACTCAGTGCTTTAATACTAGATATATGGCTTGCACATCTGTGAAAACACACGTTGAACTGTCAATGAAGTATAGTATGACTAAGAGAACCTAGGAACGTACTATCACATGAAAATGAAAAAATAAACACCCTATTTTGGTAAATGTCGCTTTAAAGGCCACAGTTACATCTAACTACAATGAAGAGATTTAGTTAGCATGAGCTTGAGGCAAGAGATTATTTTCATTATTGCAACTCACTTGTCTGTTTGAAAAGCAATCTACTGCCGGCACTGACAAATAATGACACTGGATGCATATGACTTTTGTATTGTGATACTTTATAAATTTGGTAAATACTGTACATAGGAAGGAGGAGGAAGAGGAGGAGGAGGAGNNGAGGAGGAGGAGAAGGAGGAAGAGAGGAAGAAGAAGAAGAAGAAGAAGAAGAAGAAGAAGAAGAAGAAGAAGAAGAAGAAGAAGAAGAAGAAGCAAGCAAGCAGCTTTTAAACAACCCAAGCAAAATAACTCAAAAATTTCTATAGAAGAGAAAATTTGTCAGCATTCTACAGTTTAATGCTACATGGAACAGACACTGTTCTTTTAATAATTAACGTAAGTTTGGAGACGCCATGTTCATCTATTTTATGCTCCCATCTTCCAAACAAGTTATAAAGCTCTTCTGAGAAGAAAGTAGATCTGTTCTTTATTTATATAGCATGACTATACCCAGTATAATAATATCTATTACAAAGATTCAGACATGACTAGTTTATCAGTGAAAAAAAGAAATAGACATTTGCTTTGTCTGTTGTGAGCTTTAAACCAAGAAAAAGCCTCACAAGTTTAACTCAAATGAACCCTTAAAGTTTTTAATGAGAGCAAATTAGTTTTACAAATGCACATACAGATTGAACATAAAATTGACTGTCTTCAGGGACATCATTTCCACAGACACATAATTAATTATTGCCATGAAATACAATATAAATAATGCACGTTCACATTCCTCACATTTTGAAATGAAAGTGTAGAATCTGTTGATTCCTTCCACCTGACAACTGAGAGCTGTCCAAATCAAAGGCAGGGTTTTCATTACACAGCAATCAGGCTCTAATTAGGGCTGGCATTTCACCCATCACCTTCTGTCGTACAATTACAGCTTGTGCTTTTGATGGGCCAGAAGAAATCTGGGTGGAGGAAAAAAGAGGATAAAAATGACTACTCAAAAAATAAAGTGAAATTTAAAAAGGAAGAATGCCTTAGTACAAATATGACTAAACCAAAAGATTTAAAATTTATATATATTTTAAAATTTTTATATGCTTAAACAGATAAATTAAGAGGATTAACCACAATTCTAAATTTAAAAAAAAATAGTTTTGCTTCACCTAACTAAAAATCCACCTTAATTTTTTTTTATAAAACCACTTCAAAAACTTTATTCTTCCAACTTAGGTTTCTTTCTAAAATTTCAATATACCCTCCAGATGCCTTAACCTCCAGATGGTATATGTGTCATTTTAATACTTGAAACCAAGCATATACAAATGAAAGTCATCCAGGGCACTTCTGAATTCTCTTCCCACATTCCCCAGTGAGGGAACAGCTTTTCATCCCCCAGACTACCGTTCTTGAAACTTTAAATTTAATGAATCACAGAGTATAGTATTTGTAGTCTTTAAATTTTAAATAATGTCATAAGTAGTACCAAAATAAAATGAGAGCTTGAAGAACTAAGAGAAACAGACATTTTATATTTATTAATTTGTGTACACACTCACATATAAGGGTCTAAATGTTTACATATGTGCACAGGCACCAGAGGTCTACACTTGGTCTAACTTAATTAATAAATACCTCAAATATTCAACAGGTTCTCTTGCTTCACCTGCAGCTCATTTGCTCAGCTGGGCTAACTGGCCAATGAAGCCCACCACTCCCCTATGTCTATATGCACGAATATACCCAATACTAGTGTTTGTGCTAGAGATCCAAATGCAGGGACTTGTGCACTAGGTATCTCAACAACTTAACTAGTTCCTCAGATCATAATTTACATTTTCAACCCATCACTTCAAGAGAGGAAATTTGATGCAGGTTGGTTGGCCAATCATTGAAATATATAGCCACTTTGAATTTTACAAAGGATTCCTTTCAGGTGTCCAATCAGAGATTCTTTTCATCCACACAACCCTGAATGCTGCTTGACCTCCTCCATATAGATCCACAAACATTTCCTTAACATCTACTCTCTGGCCTGTGAGATGATCCCGTAACTACTCAAAGTCAAGGACATTTCCCACCTTACACTATACACAGTGGTACAAGGAGAGTTCCTGACTTCACACTGCTGACATTTCCCGAAGAGGCACTTTTAAAACTGCTCTGTATATGGAACACCAAACTAAGGAATGTCCAGCAGAAAAGAAAAGTCATAGGTATATTCTGTGGTTGTACTAAAAAACAAATAAACAAACAAAACAAAAAACAAAAAACAAAACTTTGTGGTAGAGAGATGTAGTTGCCTTAGAATATGAGATATTACAATGACAGCAGAATCCTTTATTGTCTTTCTGACTAGATTTCTTCCTGTTGACCTGTTGAGAATAATTCAATTTGAGATTTGTACAACCGACTTACACAATTTATTTCAGGTCCTTAATTTGAGGACATTCTCTTGAGTCACACATCTGTAGAACTTGAGATGGATATAGAATAGAAAAAAAAATATTTCACCAAACCATTTAACGGAAGAAAGATATTACAGAGATAAAAGTTAGACACAAAACATAAGACTATTTCAAGGAAGTGTCAGCAAGTGTATTGGTCACTGTCTTGGCACGAGAAAAGACAAGCCAACAGAGAAAGTTAACGAAGGACTTCTAGCTCATAGTTCTTAGGTGCTTTCACATCTTTGACAACAGGTGTGGCAGTACTGAGAGTTGTTCAACACACAGTACTAAGGGAGAAACACAACAGGAAGGACCTTGGCAAAAATGTACCCCAGCACACATAGGTATACTTCTTCTAGTCAGACCCCAACTTCCATCCATGAAAACATAGCTATGTTCAGTGTTAGGCACAGGTATGTCATATGCACTTCCAGGAAGCCTAAGATGGAGTCCCCATAAAATCTCTAAATACTTAGCCATCTATTCATCCCACAACAATAATAGGCAGAGCTGTCAAACATGGTTCTGATAGCTACTCATTAGTTCTACTGCTAAAGCAGAAGCACGTGCCATCTTTCTCCTTCTCAGACACTCATTTAATGTCATTTCCCCTTTTCTCTGTGTGTTTATGGATGGAAAGCTGCTGTACACCATGCCCTCAAACTCGGTAGCTTCAATTTACTGAGAAGCAGAGAAGCACTTGATCTAAGGGAGCTCGGCATAGACAGTAGAGAGAAGCTTCCTGAAGCACGGCACACAGATGCTGAGAGATTCGAAGGTCATGTGGAACAAGTAAAAGAAGGCATTTCCATGCTTGGGTCTGCCACTGTTTAGTTTTGTGATACCCCAAAACCACAAACCTGGGGTGAGAAACCTGTGGGGTCACTTGGAATGTCTTTCTCCAAAGTGTATGTTTCTCTCTAGGGTAGGCTTGAAGGGAATTTTTCTTCAACAGAAACCTCCTGGAATTTTCAGTTCTTTATTTGCTTTCTCTCCAAAGCAGGATAAACTATCTTAAAACTGAGAACAGGGTTCAATGGAAAAGGGCAACCATGTCTAAAAACGTTTTAATCCCCAAGACCTACATGATGGGAAAAGACAATCAACTCAGACTCTCACATGATGACTTGGTGCACATGCATAAACACACACACACACACACGCACACACACACACACACACACACACACACACACACATAACTTTAAAAACTCTAGGAACCAGAAAACAATGTGAATACAAATCCAGAGGGTAAATATCTGTATCTGCAGAGTTTTTATCTAAACTTGAATATTTCTAAATGAAGGGCAAGCAGACACTTAAGGGAACTCAGCAGCTTGAAGCTAGGCCAGCAGTTGGACAAGGTCAATGAGTTAATGCCTGTGGGATGCTGTGTGCTTAATAGACCAGATACAGTGGACAACGTTTTGGGGCCATGCTGCAAAAGTGGTTTTGCCTCTTGAGTCATAAGGGACACGCCTGATCCAAAACATTGATGAGATATCAAAGTCAGAGGCAGGAGGAAGTGCTCTAAACATCTTGTGGTGTTCAGAGTATGATGACAGCAGTTACCAGGCACCACAGGTCATCACTAGCCTTGCTGCTGGGCAGGGATACTTAGATCAAGGAGGAATGCTGACCTTGATGATTACTGTGTAATAAGCCTTGGCTTTTATAACCTTGTTTATTCAAATGCTCTGATTTCCACTGGGGAGGGTGATTAGAGTGTTGCCTCAATTCACTTGCTCTGTAGTTAAGACCTCTGGCAGGGAACTGGACATTAGCACATATCACACTTAGCAGGAAGATGGAATTACATTATTTCCTCATAGCCGACTGGAGTTTTAAATTCCCTGTTGCATCTGTTATTCTCCATATGCCTTCAAGAGCTTCATTGCTTTAGACCTCTTTAATACTGCCTGTAAGACGAGATCAAATCAAGTTTCTTACTTCAAACATCCTGTTTGTTAAAAGGTACACATTACCTCATTCTAGACCACCTACACTGCTATAGTAATGTGATTTCTAATTTTTAAAATCTCTATTAAGGATTAATAACTAACTAGATTGGGAAAAAATCACTTCAAAAATGGGAAGATTTAGAAATTAATATGTCTGTAAATTAAAAAATAACTCTTCTTTTATTGAGTAGTAATTTCTTCTTAAAAATGGGAAATGACTGAGGAAAAACTTGAGTGCCAGCATGATTCAGCAGCTATCTGGGTTTTGTTCCAGGAAGGACTATTAGAAAGGTCCAACTCTGAGTGTCAAGTGCATCATGATGAGACTGTCTTCAGCAATTTTCAAATTATCAAGTTTTACAAGTTGAATCTATTTCCCTGCAGGGAAGAATTTAAGCTCTATTCTAGCTGATACTCATCATGATGAATTAACCCAATACATGAGGAGTCACATTTAACTGATTCTCACATTTAAGTGAGAGATATTTATATGATCTTCTGATATGAAGATAAAGTGAATTACCAAACGTGTTTTTTCTTTGTTGTTTTTGGTTTTTGTTGTTGTTGTTTTTATTAGATATTTTCTTTATTTACATTTCAAATGCTATCCTGAAAGATCCCTATACCCTCCCCCCGCCCCTGCTCCCCTACCCACCCACTCCCACTTCTTGGCCCTGGCATTCCCCTGTGCTGGGTCATATAAAGTTTGCAAGATCAAGGGACCTCTCTTCCCAATGATGGCCGACCAGGCCATCTTCTGCTACATATGCAGCTAGAGACCAAACATGTTTTAAATATCAGAATACTATCTGGTAAAGGTAAGACAATATCACTTCAAAAGGTGGACAACCCTGTCTGAGCAACCCCTTCTAGGTCTTCTGGATTCACTTTTCCCAGTGGCCATCCTTTCTCCTCGATTCACAATTCAATCATAATAATACAAACTGCTGGTAATTTTCCATTATACAATACTCTTTTTCACTATGTGGAAGACTTCACTCATCCTATAAACTGCCTAGAAGATCTTTTCTCCATGACTCTATTTGGCTAATATCCACAACACTAGCAAGGCTGAGTAGCAATTCTGCATTATCAGCCCTTTGCCTGGTTCTGCATAACCAGAGCGAAATTCACAAAACATGCATAATTTTTACCTCATCATATAGACAACATCATGAAAACATTCTCTGTAATAATTGCCTTTTACCTTGTAGTTGTGAAAATTGCAGGTCAATGTCCAAAATAAGACCAAAGTAAGAAGATTACATCAGTCAACACAATATACTCCTTGTGGAGAGTTTAATTTCTTTGTTAAAAATCTATTATAGTCAAAGCATAATAACATTCAGATTTTATTCTGAAATGATATATACAAATTTGGCATAAAAGGCAGTATATTATCATCAAATATTACTTTTATAATCCTTTTTTTCAATTTCTATAAGTTCTAGAGATTTAAGAAGGCTAGATATTTTTTTAATTTATGTATATTTACTTTCAGTCTCTTTCTGCTTCCCCAAACAAATGGTAAAATGCTGACAGATCTGGCCCAACATAGGGACAAAAGGTACAAATATTTAGGAGAAGCTTGGAATCAATCCCAGGAAGTAAGATCAATAGCTTCTAGTAGGTAGTAGGAAATAAAGGACACTTAATATACATTCTCCTGCTTCAATTTTATAACAGCTTCGTCCCATATAAAATCACTGGAACCAAACTCAAACAGTGGTTGAAATGGTACTCTGAGGGACATTAGGTTAAATACAATAAATTACTAAGTGTATTTAATTTCTTCTGGACTTCCTTGACCTGTGCACTAGAATTTTCTGGTGATGCACTTACAGTTTGCACTGTGTATTTGACAGATGTGTTAGTCTACAGAATGAGGTTTCAGGATCCAATTGTGGATAACAATGAAGATAAAAGAAAGAAGACAAATCTGGAAGAGAAAGAGTTTTCCTTGGGTCTACATAAGAAACTTGAGAATTGGAGAAAAAGGGATAGGAAAGCTCTCGGGAATATGGACATAATTCTGGGGAAACTCTCCACAAATTCAGAGGGCCGTCTGTGCTGGAAGTGTAACTGCAGACTTTTACACTCATATCCCTGTTACTGAAATAACGACTCTGAGATTAATTCTTTATAAATAAATGCTTAGGCCATAAGTGTAGGAGGCCACGGTCCCTCCCCTGGGCTACCCAAAACCGCACCTTAAAAGATGGCACCTGTTATGGAGCTTGTGGTAAACAGGTCCATATTTGGTGGTGATATGTTCCCGCTCTTCTGGTTGGCTGAGGACACGCTCCTGGTGAGGTGACGTGGCCTGCCGCGATTGGAGTGGATAAGAGTATAAAAGGGCTTGTTTCCCAGGGCTCGGGGGAAATGAAGAGGGAGATGAAGAGAGAGATGAAGAGGGAGATGATGAAGATTGTTCAAGGTTCCTGAATAAACTGCTATAAGAAGAACTGTTGGTTGCGTCTTCCTTGCTTTGGTCAAGAGAGGACGCAACACATAAGCTTTGGTTTGTTCCCTGACTAGCTAGCTCTTAACTTAGCCCATATATTCTATTCTATGAATACCACAAGACTGGGTCCCTCCTTTCTCTTTCATGTGTCTGTTGCCTCAGAGTTCGGGGCAAATCTCCTCATGGGCATAACTCCATCCAGAGTTCTTTCTCTACAAGAACACCCAGCTCCTATTTTGAGCTTCAAATAATAGGCCAGCAGCTTTTTATTGACCAGTGATGCTTCCATACAGTACACAAGGGATTCTCTCTACAGGAAGCAAGAGGAGAACTGGCAAGAAGCCACAGGAAAGGCCTTGGCTGTGTGCCAAGGACCATGCAGGTGCCTATCTACAGTCAGCATAGCTTGACCAACATATCAGTATGTATCACAAAACACCATACCAACTGTATCCTCCATTGCCACCCAGGAATGCCTCTACTTGTGTAAAAAGCCTCAGTAGCTTTGACCCAGCAGAGAGATATTTGCTTTCACTGAGAAACATGACTAAGTCTACCCGTTCCCTTGTTATTCTGAATATGATTCATAGGAATATAAGGTCTGAACTAGATCATGTGGTTGATGGTGAACGGTCATTAACACATCTTTGGGATGACAATTAAGAAACACATCCACTGCCAACTTTCCATTTTTTTTTATTAGATAATTCCTTCATTTACATTTCAGATGTTATCCTCTTTACTAGATTCCCCTCCGAAAATCCCCTATCCCCTCCTCCCCTCCCCCTGCACCACAACACTACCACTCCCATTCCTGGTCCTGGCATTCCCCTGTACTGGGGCATAGAACCTAGTATGTTACAGGACCTAGAGCCTCTCCTCCCATTGATGACCAACTAGGCCATCTTTGCTACATATACAGCTAGAGCCATGAGTTTTACCATGTGTTTTCTTTGATTGGTGGTTTAGTTCCAAGGAGCTCTTGGGTACTGGTTAGTTCATATTGATGTTCCTCCTGTGGGGCTTCAAACCCCTTGGGTACTTTCTCTAGCTCCTTCATTGGGGACCTTCTGTTCCCTCCAATGGATAACTGTGAGCATCTACTTCTGTATTGGCCAGGCACTGGCAGAGCCCCTCAGGAGACAGCTATATCAGGCTCATGTCAATAAGCTCTTGTTGGCATCTGCCATAGTGTCTGGCTGGTTTATGAAATGGATCCCCAAGGGGGCAGTCTCTGGATGGTTGTTCCTTCAGTCTCTGCTGTGAACTTTGTCTCTGTAACTTCTTCCATGAGTATTTTGTTCCTCCTTCTAAGAAGAATTCTGAGCTTCTGGGCTAATATCCACTTACCAGTGAGTGCATATCATGTGTGTTCTTTTGTGATTGGATTACCTCACTCAGGATGATATCCTCCAGATCCATTCATTTGCCTAAGAATTTCATAAATTCACTGATTTTAATAGCTGAGTAGTACTCCATTGTGTAAATGTACCACATTTTCTGTATCCATTCCTCTGTTGAGGGACATCTGGGTTCTTTCCATTTTCTGGCTATTATAAATAAAGCTGCTATGAACATAGTGGAGCATGTGTCCTTATTAAAAGTTGGAGCATATTCTGGGTATATGCCCAGGAGTGGTATTACTGGATCCTCCAGTAGTGCTATGTCCAATTTTCTGAGGAACTGCCAAACTGATTTTCAGAGTGGTTGTATCAGCTTGCAATATCACCAGCAATGGAGGAGTGTTCCTCTTTCTCCACATCCTTGCCAGCATCTGTTGTCACCTGAGTTTTTTATCTTAGCCATTCTGACTGGTGTAAGGTGGAATCTCAGGATTGTTTTGACTTGCATTTCCCTGATGATTAAGGATGTTGAACATTTTTAGGTGCTTCTCAGCCATTCAGTATTCCTCAGTTGAGAATTCTTTGTTTAGCTCTGTACCCCATTTTTTTAATAGGGGTATTTGGTTTTGTGGAGTCTAACTTCTTGAGTTCTTAATATATATTGGATATTAGCCCCATATCATATTAAGGATTGGTAAAGATTTTGCCCAATCTGTTGGTTACCTTTTTGTCTTATTGACAGTGTCCTTTGCCTTACAGAAGCTTTACAATTTTATGAGGTCCCATTTGTCAATTCTTGATTTCACAACAAAAGTCATTGGTGTTCTGTTCAGGAATTTTTTCCCCTGTGCCCATATCTTCGAGGCTTTTCCCCTCTGTCTCCTCTATAAGTTTCAGTGTCTCTGGTTTTATGTGGAGTTCCTTGATCTACTTAGACTTGAGATTTGTACAAAGAGATAAGAATGGATCAATTGGCATTCTTCTACATGATAACTACTACTTGAGCTAGCACCATTTGTTGAAAATGCTGTCTTTTTTCCACTGGATGGTTTTAGCTCCTTTGTCAAAGATCAAGTGACCATAGGAGTGTGGGTTCATTTTGGGGTCTTCAATTCTATTCCATTGATCTACTTGTCTGTTGCTGTACCAGTACCATGCAGTTTTCATCACAATTGCTCTGTAGGACTGCTTGAGATCAGGGATGGTGATTCTAACAGTAGTTCTTTCATTGTCGAGAATAGTTTTTGTTATCCTAGGGTTTTTGTTATTCCAGATGATTTTGCAAATTGCTCTTTCTAACTCTCTGAAGAATTGAGTTGGAATTTTGATGAGGATTACATTGAATCTGTAGATTGCTTTCAGCAAGATAGCCATTTTGACTATATTAGTTCTGCCAATCCATGAGTATGGGATATCTTTACATCTTCTGAGATCTTTGATTTCTTTCTTCAGAGACTTGAAGTTCTTATAATACAGATCTTTCATTTGTTTAGAGTCATGCCAAGGTATTTTATATTATTTGTGACTATTTGAAGTGTGTTGTTTCACTTTCTTTCTCAGCCTGTTTATCCTTTTGTGTAGAGAAAGGCCACTGATTTGTTTGAGTTAATTTTATATCAAGTTACTTCAGTGAATTTGTTTATGAAGTTTAGGAGTTCTCTGGTGGAATTTTGGGGGTCACTTTTGTATGTTATCATATCATCTGCAAATAGTGATATTTTGACTTCTTTCTTTCCAATTTGTATCTCTGATATCCTTTTTTTGTCTAATTGCTCTGGCTAGGACTTCAAGTACTATATTGAATATGTAGGGAGAGAGTGGGCAGCCTTGTTTAGTCACTGATTTTAGTGAAATTCTTTCAAGTTTCTCTCCATTTATTGATGGAGTTGTTGATGTTGGCTATGGTTTTCTGTATATTGCTTTTATTATGTTTAGGTATGTGGCTTAAATTCCTGAACTGTTCAAGGCTTTTATCATGAATGGGTGTTGGATTTTGTCAAATGTTTTCTCAGCGTCTAATGAGATGATCATGTTGTTTTTGTCTTTGAGTTTGTTTATATAGTTGATTACATTGATGCATTTCCATATATTGAACCATCTTTGCATCCCTACTTGTTCATGATGGATGATCATTTTGATGTGTTCTGGAATTCGGTTTGTGAGAATTTTATTGAATATTTTCGTATTGATATTCATAAGGGAAATTTGTCTGAAGTTCTCTTTCATTGTTGGGTCTTAGTGTGGTTTTGGTACCAGAGTAATTGTGGCTTCATAGAACAAATTCGGAAGTGTACCTTCTGTTTCTATTTTGTGGAATAGTTTGAGGAGTATTGAATTAGGTCTTCTTTGAAGGTCTGATGGAATTCTGCACTGAACCCATCTGGTCCTGGTCTGTTGTTGGGAGACTATTAATGACTGCTTCTATTTCTTTAGGGGATACGGGACTATTTAGATTATTAATCTAATCCTGATTTAACTTTGATACCTGTTATCTGTCTAGAAAATTGTCCATTTCATCCAAAATTTGCAGTTTTATTGAGTATAGACTTTGGTAGTAGGATCTGATGATTTTCTTTGGATTTCCTCAGATTCTGTTGTATATCTGCCTTTTCATTCATGATTTTGTTAATTGGAATACTGTCCCTGTGCTTTCTAGTTAGTCTGGCTAAGGGTTTATCTATCTTGTTGATTTTCTCAAAGAACCAGCTCCTGGTTTGGTTGATTCTTTGTGTAGTTCTTTTTGTTTCCACTTGGTTGATTTCAGCCCTAAGTTTGATTATTTCCTGCCTTCTACTCCTGTTAGGTGAATTTGCTTCCTTTAGTTCTAGGGCTTCTAGGTGTTCTGTCAGGTTACTAGTATGTGCTCTCTCTAGTTTCTTTTTGGAGGCACCCAGGGCTATGAATTTTCCTCTTAGGACTGCCT
>NC_034604.1:78102493-78103876 GCF_900095145.1 Mus pahari | reverse complement strand
CTGGCCCTTTAAGTTGAAAATCTTCTATCTCATCTATACCTATGATCCTTATGTGTGGTCTTCTCATTATGTCTTGGATTTCCTGGATGTTTTGAGTTAGATCTTTTTGCATTTTCTTTGATTGTTCAGTCCATGTTTTCTATGGAATCTTGTGCACCTGAGATTCTCTCTTCCATCTCTTGTATTCTGTTGGTGATGCTTGCATCTATGGCTCCTGATTTCTTTCCCAGGATTTCTATCTCCAGAGTTATCTGCCTTTGTGATTTCTTTATTATTTTTACTTCCATTTTTAGATCCTGGATGGTTTTGTTCAATTCCATCACATGTTTGATTGTGCTTTCCTATAATTCTTTAAGTGATTTTTGTGTTTCCTCTTTAAGGGCTTCTACCTGTTTAGCTGTATTTCCCTGTATTTCTTTAAGGGAGTTATTAATGTCCTTAAATTCCTCTATCAGCATCATGAGATATAATTTTAAATTCAAATCTTGCTTTTCTGGTGTGTTGGGGTATCCAGGACTTGCTGTGATGGGAGTACTAGGTTCTGATGATGCCAAGTAGTCCTGGTTTCTGATGGTAAGATTCTTGTGTTTGCCTTTCACCATCTGGTCATCTGGTAACCTCTGTTGTTAGATGTTCTTGTTGTCTCTGGATGGGGCTTGTTTCTCCTGTGAGTCTATAAGACTGTGTCAACAATCCTGGGAGATCAGCTCTCTCCTGGCAAGACCAGTGCACAGAGGGCTGCAGAACAGCCCCACCTCCTGGCCGCAGATATAGGGCTGAAGGACCCTATCTCTGAAGCTTTGCTGCTTCTGTGGCCTGTGCACTCCAGAGCACTGACAACTTTCAGTATAATCTCCAAGACCCATTATTCATACCATTCAGCACCAAATTGTGGAAACCTGGGTTTGTGACTGTCAGAGTTAAAGTAAATTTCTACCTACCTAAGCAGCTCCCTCTAGAGCCCTGAGATTTGCCTATTATTGACACTTCTCTTTGAACCAGGACTAAGACATAAAAGGGACTAACTTGACCAAGTCAGAATTGGAATAGGATGATACTCCTCCCCCTCTAAGCCTATATCTTTCCTTTCTGAGGAAGAAATAATAACGTACTTACATCCCACATAATATCCACATTGATCCCCATTATATAAGTGATAATACAGAAGAATTTGCTGAACCTAGCTACCACAAATGAAAATCTGATTTCACAGCATAGATCTTGTTCTACAAGAATCTACTTCATCAGAAGATGTCAATGCATTTTATGGAGGAAAAACTTACATGCATAGTATTGCACTTACTGTGTACAATTTGGTGAGATTTTTTCAAACACTACAGAAAGAGGAGAGAGAGAGAGAGAGAGAGAGAGAGAGAGAGAGAG
>NC_034604.1:78101324-78102457 GCF_900095145.1 Mus pahari | reverse complement strand
ACACACACACACACACACACACACACACACACACAAAGGGACAAGAACATTTGGAAGAATGTTAGAAATTTCATCATATTGTTTCAGTGTCCATCCAAAGCAAATGTCTAGTTTTCAGAGCAATGCAACAAAGTTTGTCTTGAGAGAGTATTATTTTAATTTCAATACTTCTGTACCCTTTGTAGGCAGTCATATTAATTTTTACCTTAATAAATAACTGTCAATTAATAGAACATTTGCTTCATCACTGCTTAAGTCTTAGCCACATGTCAAACTTCACCTGCTCATGATTCTGATAGCACGTAGTGGATAAAAACTTGAGAGCAAGATTCTTGGAGAGAACACTATTAATTCAGGGTCAGATAATTCTTTGATGGAGGAGCTATGCTGTGCAATGTAGATGCACTTATCAAAGCATCACCTTTGACTTCAGCCTTCTGAGTTTCCATTCAAATCCCCCTTCATGTGTGTGCGCATGTGCATGTTTGTGCAAGTCACAGGACAAGTTCAGCTGTTGTTGCTTAATGCCATGTATGTTGCGTTTTGAGACAAGGCCTCTCATTGGACTTGTGGTTAAGCTGTGGTTAATCTTGTGGGTTAAGTTGTCTATTCATTGAGCTTCAGGGATCTTCCTGTTTCCAGCTCTCCAGTACTGGAATATCAAGTATGTTTCACTACATCCTAGTGTGTGTGTGTGTGTGTGTGTGTGTGTGTGTGTGTGTTTCTCAATGTCATGTACTCATGCTTGGAAGGCAAGCACATTTCTGACTGAGCTACTTAGCTATTATTCCATCCCTCACAACTCCCAATTTTGGCTATTAAAAAATACCTCCAGACATTTTCAAAATCTCCTCGGTTATGAAATTACCCCTTGCCTTGGGTGAAAAGCACTGCTATAAAGCAATTAAGAACTAAGATATAACAAAGAAGCTACTTTCTTTGTAACTAGATCTAAAAGAAAAAAGACAAAATACATGAAATGAACTAGGTCTCTAAATGACACAGCACATTACCATAGATGCTCTCTTCTTATTAGAAAACACATTATTAGATTGGAAAAATAACAACATCTTGATAGACCAGGAAAGAAAATGGTTACCTTGATTTACAAAAAAAAAAAAAAAAAAAAAAAA
>NC_034604.1:78098230-78101313 GCF_900095145.1 Mus pahari | reverse complement strand
AAAAAAAAAAAAAAAAAAAAGAAAAAAAATTGTACTAGAAGTATCATTACCCTCTCTATGAAGATGTAAAACTGCCTTCATTCTGGCTTCAGAACCAAATGGGATTGCCACAGTTATTGCAATCATGCTGTGCTTTGTTTCAGAAGCTTTGGTGTGATGCATCTCTTTGTTTATAAAACTTTTCATGGTACAGAAACAAAGTCAAGAGTAATCAGTATCAAGCTTATTATTCTAAGTGGGTTTTTATACTGTGGATAAGTGTCCTAGTCAGGATTGGGGAGGAAAGGGTTTATTCAGCTTATACTTCCAGATCACTCAGGACAGGAACTCAAGCAGGGCTGGAACCTGGAGGTGGGAGCTGATGTATAGCCCATGGAGCTTTATGGCTTGCTTTCCCTGGCTTGCTCAGACCGATTTCTAATATAACCTAGAACCACCAACCCAGGAATGGCACCACCCACCGTGAGCTGTATCCTCCCTCACTGATCACTAATTGAGAAAAACGCTTTACAGATGGATCTTATGAAGAGCTTTCCTTGTCAGAGAATACTGTTCCCATCACTTTTAAAAACATTGAGGAACAGGCACTTCCTGCTTCTCACATTTCTCCATTTTATCAAGGTCTCAATAAAATCTGTTAGGTATAATTTATAATTTCAGGGTTTGATAACCCTCAAATGACATGTGCAAAATACTCAAAGTTGTAGTCAGAAGAGCTGGTAAGATACGCAGCATAAGCCCAGTGGCCTGTGCTTAACCCCACAAATAACATGGTAAGAAGTGATAACTGTTTCCACAGCTGACCTCTGACCTCCATGCACAATTATGATATACACATGCCACCAGCATCTCTATCCTTTATTTCTCTCTCACACACACAATAAATAAATAAAATTAAAAATTAAAAGCTTACAAGCAGGACAATATAATATGTATAATTCAGTATAAAGCAAAAACATGTAATCCTTTAGCAAAAATAGTTTAAAGTTTCACAAGAGGGCTAAAATATCGACCCAGTATGGATGCCCTCAGATAAGGAATCTATTCTGCACAGGCTTCTTCAGACCAGGGGGCTGGCTTTGCCATAGCTTTCCCATGTAACCATGGAGAAGTTTTTTTTTGTTTTTGTTTTTAAATATTTATTTATTATATGTAAGTACACTGTTGCTGTCTTCAGACACTCCAGAAGAGGGCGCCAGGTTTCATTACAGATGGTTGTGAGCCACCATGTGGTTGCTGGGATTTGAACTCAGGACCTTTGGAAGAGCAGTCAGTGCTCTTAACCACTGAGCCATCTCTCCAGCCCCATGGAGAAGTTTTTAAAGCTCTTGACCTGTTTCCCTACCCAGGAGAACAAGGAAAAGCAATGTCTCCTAATGCAAGTATACTGGGGCTTAAATAGAATCATTGACACTAATACTCTCAGTCTTGGAAGGCTCTGTCCCTACAGCCAACTCGGATATTTATGAACATATATTGAAATCATTATTATTTCTACTTTAATCCACTCTACCTGGCTCACACTGATTTGCCTTCTGAACAAAGGAAGAATTAAGTGGGGTCTCTCCTTGCTGCAGATAGATTATACCATAAAGTCATGAAAGGGATTTTCATGAGCCACAAAGGAGAATTGAGAACCATTATGGTGCAGTGGTGCATAGACAGATCAATATTTTTTGTAGCCAAGGATTTCTTAGCTTCTGAGAATTTTTATCAAATAGGAAAATTATGACTGTGAATTGAAAGGGCTCCTGTCACTTGGCTCTTTTGTGAAAAGCTGCCTTTCAAAATGTATAGTGTCAGGCATTGACTAAGAAGCATATTAATCTGCCAGCATGAACACTGGTAAGGAGAGCACTGGAATTTAGAAAGTGTGTTTTCCTAACTGAAGATGTGGTTCTGTAGGTTAAGGTGCTTAGCTAACAATCAGAAAATGCTGAGTTCAATTCTCAGGACCCCATTAAACTCAGTGTGGTGGTGTATGGCTGTAACTAATTCTAGCACGAGGCAGAACAATCAGAAATGTAAGGTCATCCTAGGCTACATAGCAAATTCAAGACAGTCTGGGCTACATGACTACATGAAACTTTGAAAAAGAGGGAGACAGAGAAAGAGAGAGAGAGAAAGAGACATAGACAGAGAAAGAGACATAGACAGACAAGAACAGAGAGACAGAGACAGAGGAGAGCTAGTGACAGCATAGAGAGGACACAGAGTCAGAGAGAGACAGAGACAGAGACATAGACAGAGTCGGAGGAGAGATAGAGAGAGGATCAAGAGAGAGAGAGAGACAGAGACAGAGAGAGAGAGACAGAGAGAGAGTTTTACTGAAGGAACAAACCATATGTACTTGAATGTCTTTCAGCACATTCTCCTTAAATGAAACAATAAGTTCTTACCTTTTTCTTATCTTTACATATAGTGTATCCCTCTATGCTATTTCAAGAAGCTTCCTTTTGCAGTAAACAGTGGTTAATGCAGACAGCGACCACTGACCCCTGTTCACCATGCAGAGGAGAAGTGTGTGTAGTGTGCAGCACTAAATGGGAAAGTTAGATCACAGCCCCGCTCCACAAAGCTTAAGAATCATCTAGAAAGAGGAGACAGAAAGACTGTGAGAGCCAGCGGTGACACCCACAGCTGAACAATCCATACCACTGTCACCTATGGAAACTTCCAGTGGCTCTGACTACATGTACAAGATCTTTACAAGATCAAGGTAGCCAAACTCCTAGTTAGCATGTGGGAGGTATTCATGGTGGATTGTTTGGAAATTGATGGCTGTAGGAGGAGAGAAAAATCCACTTTCTTCAGGGACGTGGTCCCAGGTGGCAAATCTTGGAGGTGAACTTGACTACCTCTGGAATCAATTAAAGCCTAAGATACTGTGCAGTCATGTGAAGAATTTTCTTTTTTTTTTTTTCTTTTTTTTATTATTATTTTCTTTATTTTCATTTCAAATGCTATCCCGAAAGTTCCTTATACCAGCCCCCCACCCCTGCTCCCCTACCCACCCACTCCCACTACTTGGCCCTGGCCTTCCCCTGTGCTGGGTCATATAAAGTTTGCAAGACCAAGGGGCC
>NC_034604.1:78089685-78095160 GCF_900095145.1 Mus pahari | reverse complement strand
GAGGCCCCTTGGTCTTGTAAACTTTATATGACCCAGCACAGGGGAAGGCCAAGGCCAAGTAGTGGGAGTGGGTGGGTAGGGGAGCAGGGGTGTGGTGGGGTATAGGGAACTTTCAGGATAGCATTTGAAATGTAAATAAAGAAAATAATAATAAATAAATAAAATAAATAAATAAATCATCTTTTAATATAAAATTAATTCTATCATCTATACTGTTAGAGAACCCTGACTAATATATTCTCCATGCCCTAGTATATGGCCCTACACTCCTTTGCAATCAGAAATCACTAAGTGGACTCAATGAGTTTTCAGAAATAAAAATCAAAGGATAAAAATAAAAAGTGTGTGTGTGAATTTTGGAGGAAAAGTTGTGGCAGAGCAATTAGAGAAGAATAAAGAAGGGTGTGTTTAATCAAAATGCACTGTGTGTATGTAATTCTGAAAGAATAAAAACATAGTTTAAGTAAAGGAAGACATAGGAGCTAGAAATGAACTGGAACCACTTCAAGTTTGCTTGTGTGCACCTGCTTCTCTTGGTTTCCAAACTTGAGAGCATGGTACTGACAAGGTTGACTCTGGAGTGGACCTTTCCCCTGGCTGTCTTCACACATGAGGACAGAAGCAAGCGTGGAATCTCTTGGTTTATAAGAAAAGTAGTTGCATTAAGAAGGTTCAATTAAAAAAGAAGAAGAAGGTTCGATTTTGACCACATCCAATCTTAAGAGAGTCCCAGCTCTTAGTATAATGGCATTTCAGGTTCAGATGTCAATATATGGGTTTAGGAATGGTACAGACATTCTTTCCATAGCAGACATTATCCAGATATGATTGAGATTTTATAACCCCTTAAATGGTGTCTTACAAGAAAGCAAGCATGAATAGAAGTCATAGGTACCCTACTAACACTCATAATGTACAGGAAAATTTTACTAAGCAAACACAATATGGCTCAGGAAAAGACTAGGAATATACTGAGCTTCGTCTGGATTGGAAGGCAGAACGCTGCTATCAGCTAGTGTGTGAGCAGACCCAGCCCAGAGGGTATGAAAATCTTCCAGCGTGAGCTGGCTTTTACTCTAGGGAAGGGGACTGAGGGGACTAAGTCACTGTCATTCACAGGTGACTCTGAAAGCTAGCTGTGCTCCAGAGTACCTTGTAAACATCATTGACAAGCTGCTGAGCCACAGGTGGCCATGATAAAACATGAGCCCAGGGTCACTGGCAGTAAATAGTCACTCAGAGAGAGGGGATTTAGATCTTACTCTCTTGTATCCAACTTCCCTGGTTGTCGGCCTTTGATTAAATCTCTCATAACTAGAATGACTTCATACCTGGTAGCAGCTGGGGAGGAAATTTCATGTCTATGAGCAAGCCTAAGCTCAGTGATAAAGTGGGTTTATATGCATTTGTATTTCTCAGTGTTTAATTTTACTTTTGCTTTCCTATAATACAGATCATTCCATAAAGGACTTACGTCCTTTCAATCAGATGAAGAGAGAATATTATAGCAGGAAAAGTGTGATTTGCCCTGTAAAGTGTCATTATAGTTACCTAAACAGCTATCAGTGTTGCCGGTTACTGACTTTTGATTTCTAACTCAATTCTTCCTGGGCTTCACACTGATGCATCCATTTGTTGTCTGTAAACCCAGCACCAGCTCTGGTTCAACATGCCTACACTCATGTTGTCTACCTACCACATACCCATTTTCACAGCTCTCCTTGCCCTTATGTACAGCATCAGGTAAAATTCCCTGCTCTGGGTTTACTTTTGTAACATTTTTATTATTGTGTGTATGTGTGCTTCTATATCTGCATGTCTGTGTGTGGGCAGACATCACAGTGTACTTGTGGAGGAGAGAGGACAATGTGCAGGAGTTGGTTGTTTCCTTTCACCATGTTGACCCTAGTGGTCAAACTCAGTCATCAGTCTTGGCCCCAAACACCTTTACATGCTGAGCCATCTCGACAGCTCTTCCTGCTTTCTTTTCGTTAACCTCTCTCTACTGCTCATTCCTTGAGGTTGATAAGGTTCATGTCATATCTTTCTTCTCAGCTGTTTCTAGCCTCAAGTGTATTTTTCCCATCTCAGCAGTCTTTAATTTGAGCAATACCATTCCTTGTGCAAAACATAGCTTTATTTCCTTTATTAACCACTTTTCTCACTTGTAGAACCAAGTATCTAAAAAAACGCTTCTTTAAAGGGTGGGCAGAATTATTTTGTTTATAATTAGGGAAGAGGGATACAATTTAACAAGTCATGGAAGTCTTGGGGGGAAGAGAATAAAACTGATGGCCTTTAGGTTTGTGGTCAGAAAGCAGCAAGGCTCAGTTATAAAACCTCAAGGCCCACTTCTAGTGTCTACTTCCTTCAGCAAGATTCTGCCTCCTGAAGACTCTACAACTTTCTGAAGCCTGGCTCCCAGTGAGGACCAAGTGTTCAAATTCAGGAGCCCAGAAACATAATTACATTCAACAGCTGTGGTCAGGTGATGTCATGTCTCCTTCCTCAGATTCACATGCCACCAGAGCCTCATGCCACACGGACACAGGACAAGGATGGCTCTTCACTTTCCTTGTTGGGGCCCCTTCTCCTTCAACCTTCACTTCCTGCGCTCCCTTCACTTTGGATGAATGCCTCATGCCTCCCATAAGCTCATTCCAGCCTTACTTACTCAGTTGCTCCTTCGACCTTGACCGTCTTACCCTCCTGTAGAATTACTACTATGTTAATATTGATTCATGAAATTAGTACAGTGGTAGTTATTCCTTCACCAGCTAATTTCCCCAATGACCATACAGAAAGACTAAGATTTATTTAAATAGCCTTGAGCCAAATACTGAGCTACTATTACTCTGTTCTCAACCTCTAAGCTAATCAGGCTTTCTCCCAGACAATATTCCCATGTTACTTGAATTTACTCATCCTTTCTTGATTCTGCTCTCTTCTGATATTTCTTGTTCTCTCTCACAGCTCCCTCCCTCACTTCCTGTCTCTTTCTTTATGCTTCCTAGAATCAAAGTCCCACCTATTCCCTCTAAAGCTCTGTGTCAGCTCATTGACTTTTATTGGCAAGGTAGAGAATAAATGACGAGGAACGTTTTGACAAACTTGAGACAGGAGCTTCTAAGAATAAATATAACAAAGCCATGTCCAGATTGAAACAAGATATGAGGACAGAGAAATCAACATTTAAATAACACAAGGGTAAACTTCACATATGTTCAATAACATTATGGCTACACCCTCCCCTAATATATGCCCTTCCTGCCCCTGACTGGTGGCTGGCTTTAATAGTGTCTCCCATCTGGATTCATGGCTCCAGAGTTCCCTTGGTCCATTTCAATGTTGTGTAACACTGAGTGGGACCCAGACTTTATTTCCTCTCCATTGTGTCACTGCTGCCCAGACCCATGCCGGAAGTGAATAAAAGATGATAAAAAAGATGGTTAATGAATGAACATTAGAACTCAAATTTTAAAACCAAATATGAGAATTCTCATTTGTGTTTTTAGAGATTCTCTACCGTGTCAGATTTCAGACACTGAATGCAGATGCTGAATTTTAAATTAACACTAAAATTTCTATAAATACCATGATTATAATTGGCGGGTCCTTGTTTTACTTCATTTAAGCAGTTATGGGTACAACTTTAAATTTGTCCAGGAGTTGAAAAAGGAAGCTTGGGACGGAAGAGAAATTTCAAGGTATCAAATGATCCCATCTTTATAAAACTTGTTCATTCTTCCAGCTCGAGTGAGCAAAAGAACTCCTTTATCAAAGGATGATCATCACCTGTGTCTGCAGTCATTGTCCTATACCTAATCACTTCTGAAAATCGCGCGTAAAAATGCCTTCTAGTAATACCAGAAGCACAAAAGCAACAAAGGCTTATGGAAAAGGCAATTATTCTCCTAATTCTCCCCGGTTAACTGCAGCCCCTCAGTGATTGTCTTCGACTCTGTTCAGGTGTCAGAACGACAAACTGGTCAATGATTAAATAACTTGTCATTGCCTTTGACCTGCCTCATGTCTCTTCTGTCCCATGGCCCGTAATGGCCCAATACACTCCAGAGACTAAACGTGATGACAAATTGGGGAAATTAGGGTGAAATAAAAGTAAAGTCCATACTGCTCCCTGAAGCAGGCCCATGAATGCAGAGGCAATTGAAGTAGCAAAATTACTGGAGATCTAAAATGCTAGGCTGGGAACTACCGAAATCATAAGGATTATTCCCTCTGAAACGTTTGCTAAATGAATTCCTTTTCAAACTCCATTTCCTAAACCTTTGTAAGTGCCTCCTATTGATTTGAATGAATTCTACCTTCTAATCATGGGGAACTCTTGATAAATTCAATCTAAAGCAGATGGTCCAGGCCTGGGTGAATGGCCCTATACCCATAAACATAGTAGAAGCATTAATTTGAGTCTTTGGTCTATAAAAGGAAATTAAGGATATGAAATTGGGTAGGGGTGGAGACAGAGGGTAGACTTGGGAAGGGTTAGGGAAAAGAATTGGTTTGTAGATGATCAGTGTACATTTTTTGTATAAAATTGTCAAAGACTTAATGAAAGTAGTATATATTTTTAAAAATAATCCCTAGAAAAGAAAGAGGTCTAAAGAATCAAAACAAATTGCAAACCATACTGACTGGTGCTTCTGAACAAAGAAAAGCTAATGGAAAGAAATTCACGTACAAGGATATCCACTAAGAAAGAAAACTATTGAGAGCCATGCTCTTGACATTTTCATTTCTATAGAAAACAAAATATTCAGTTGTTACAAAGAAGACTGGGAGCAAAATTCACCTAAAATCTATATAAGAAACAGCAGGAAACAATTCAACGTTAAAAAAAAAAGATAAGTAGTCAGGGTTTCAACCTTGTGCAAAAGGGATGAATCATGGGAAGAGACAGATACAGAGTAAATTAAGAGCTCAGGGAGTGTCTTCTAACCTGGTGAGCACGAGCTGGAGTTTGTGGAAAAATTGCTGGAACGATTCAAAGTTTTTGTGAATGTTCAGGACTCCCATGCTTACTTGAGTTATCACTATTTTTGCAAACAAAGTCATTAACAAACTTGGTGTTTTGAGGTCTGTAATTTCTCAGCTCTCACATTTTCTTCAGTAAGAACTTTCGCTAGTGCAGTTAACTGTTGCATGTCATAAATTAAGGGGTTTTATTTTTTTTAGTGATATTTTCTTGATATTCTCCTTTACTATGAAGAGAAGTATTCATAGCATCATAGTAGCTGGAGAAATGCTTCAGTAGGTAAGAGTGCTGTACTGGTTAATTTTGTGTCAACTTGACACAAGCTGGAGTTATCACAGAGAAAGGAGCTTCAGTTGGGGAAATGCCTCCATGAGATCCAGCTGCAAGGCATTTTCTCAATTAGTGATCAAGGGGGTAGGGCCCCTTATGGGTGGTGCCATCGCTGGGCTGGTAGTCTTGGGTTCTATAAGAGAGCAGGCTGA
>NC_034604.1:78085583-78088075 GCF_900095145.1 Mus pahari | reverse complement strand
CTTTCCTCCCCAACTTGCTTCTTGATCATGATGTTTGTGCAGGAATAGAAATCCTGACTAAGACAAGTGCTCACTACATTTTCAGCATATCTTCATTTTGTTTTAGCACTGAAGTCAAGATGGCTTACAGATGCCTATAACTTCATTTCTAGGGCTTAAACCAATGGCCTCTGTACGTTTGTAGACACTCCGACACACATAGCATACACACACACACACACACACACAGGCATATACACACACGCATGCACACACATATTCATATACTTACACATAAAATAAAAATAAAGAAGACATGAGGAGCCTAGGAGGTCCACCATGGGCTACAGTACACAGATGTATGGGGGGGTAATCGCTGTGCTATAAGTTCTGGTGTGAACATACATTTATGTGTGTGTTCCTGTAATACAGGAATATAGGTGTCTTGAACAAATGCCCAATGGCCTATATGTAAAATCTAATGTGAATACACGGATATACATGTATTTCTGTCCTACGTGTTCAGACTCCACGGTCTTATTTATGGTGAGCTTATCTTTCCTGGCAATATCCCTCATGTCCATAAGCATCCCATGTTTGTAGATATTACATATCAATAAACAAGCCAGCAAGGCATGACTCTACACATATACATGAAATGATCAAAAAAATGAAGCCAAATGGAAGAGATGTGACCAACCAGTTGAGACATGGAGAGGAAACCTCCACTGGAGGCCTGAGTTCTTACCACAGGCATTCTCTCGAGGCTGTAGATCCACAGGAAGGGCCTTTAAGTTCAGAATAAAATCATGCCTTTAAGTTGTGATGCTGTCAACTAAAACTCCTCTCCCAAGACAGTTTGGTAAAACAGAAAGGAATGTGAATCAATCTTCTCTGTAGCTATTAGACAGCTTCACCACCCACCCCCGAGCACTGCTATTTCAGAACTCTGCGGCAGAGGGAGGTCTCAGAGGATTATATAATACCAGTTTTGTGGTTCACCATGATTCCTGGGGTTTCCCCTCCATCCCAGAGAACTGTTTCTGTAGTCAGCTATGAGAAAGATATAGTGCTTCATGTGTCATGAAGTGATGTTTGCAACTTTAAAAGTAAACAAACATGCAAATGAGCAAGGCTCTGAGGCACCTTTCATCATTTGTCTTTCTGGAAAAAAAAATGTTGATCCAAAATGTGAGCACATGAACCTGAAAATACCTAGGACTTGCTTCGCCATGTTTCTGTTGGGAACTAGTAAGGGGGCCCAGGGGAGGAGGGGAAAGGGGAAGACCCACACCCTTCCAGAGTTCCACCTATTCTCTGGTTAGTCGGGCATGGGAAGGCTGCTATCTACCTTATACTCATCCCCAGGGTGGGCATCTACGCCTCTGACCCGCTCTTCGGAGGGGGGGGGGGTTAGCAAGGGGCAGCCCTACCTGAGAGTCCTGGATCTACTTTGCTAAAGCTACCGGGGTTATAGGAGAGAGGAATGAAGGAAGAGAGATTCCCAATACCTGTGAGAGTGAGCCCAGCAGATCTTTACCAGAGCAGAGACTCTCTACAGTTTTAGAGCTTTATTATAGAAGGGCAGGGAGAGAGAGAGAGAGAGAGAGAGAGAGAGAGAGAGAGAGAGAGAGAGAAGAGAGAGAAGGCTAGAGAGAAAGAGAGGAAGAGGAAGAGAGGAGAGAGGAGAGGGTGAGAGTGAGGGGTAAGAGGGAGACAAGTAAGAGAGTAAGAAGTAAGAGAGCAAGCAGGGGCTGAACAGCCCTTTTTTATGGTCTTTACTGTTGCTAGGTAACTGGGGAGGAGTTTAGCCTGAAGGTCAGAAGCTTGGGCCATTGCCTACATGACTTCTAGCCATGCTTCTCTTGTGGGGGCTGTGGGGGGCATTAACTTAGGCAGGAACCAGAGTTTCAGAGCATGAAGGAACACCTACCATGCCATTTAGGTGAATTATCACACTTCAGAGTTCAGACCTCAGCTCTACTGGAGGCCAGTCTGTTGTACATAGCCCAATTCCCCACACATTTCTATTACTCAGCCCTGGTCACCATCCAATTCATAATCCAGTAGGTACTTGTTCTTGTCATGGACAGTCTCACCCACCTTCCCAAAACTCAGAAACAGGTCAACAGATTTTTGAGCTGCTCAGAAACATGTATATTTGATCCTGATAGGGGGTGAGGAGAGCAAATAGGAGATTTAGAAGTTCTTTAAAGGCATCCTTTATACACAGAACAGACTAGACCTCTGCCTGTTCATCACAGAGCCTAGAGTTTAACAGGCCAAGTGGAGGAATGACTAGTTCTCTGGGGTGACAGGACCATTCCAGGGTGAGTCTTCTCATCCACTTGTAACCCAAAGAAAGTAATTGTAGTTGTAGTTGGCTACTACACTTTAGATCCTTGCAGGTCCCATGCATTTGTACCTAACCAGGAGCAATCTGGATTTACAATAAAAGACACAATCATGCACCCATGCGCGCGTGCACACACACACACACACACACACACACA
>NC_034604.1:78082912-78084648 GCF_900095145.1 Mus pahari | reverse complement strand
GCAAATGAATGGAACTAGAAAATATCCTGAGTGAGGTAATCCAATCACAAAAGATCACACATGGTATGCACTCACTGATAAGTGGATATTAGCCCAGAAGCTCAGAATACCCAAGATATAATTCACAGACCACATGAACCTCAAGAAGAAGGACAACCAAAGTGTGGATACTTCGGTCCTTCTTAGAAGGGGGAACAAAATACCCATGGGAGGAGATACTGAGACAAAGTGTGGAGCAGAGACTGAAAGAAAGGTCATCCAGAGACTGCCCCACCTAGGGATTCATCCCATATACAGTCACCAAACCCAGACACTATTGTGGATGTCAACAAGTTCTTGCTGACAGGAGCCTGATATAACTGTCTCCTGAGAGGCTCTACCAGTGCCTGACAAATACAGAGGTGGATGCTCTCAGCCAACCATTGGACTCCTGAGACTTCAAAACCTTCCCCTGCTACCCTAGGCACAATCAGCCCGATGGCCACTTAACCTGAATTCTGCCATGGCCGGTTGTCTTTCTTTCCTGCTGCTCTTATGTCCTATCCTCCCCACCACCTGGAGTCATGGCACTTCTTCCTCTTCCTTTCTCTCAGTTCTTAGCCTGCGGAAATCTAAAGGTCCCCCCTCAGTCAGCCTGCCCAGGCAGTGGCCATTGGCTCCTTATCAACTGATCAAAAACCAATCAAGGACAAGGACCTTAAGCATTTGGACATACATACTCCCAATTGGGAATGGGGATAAGGGTGGAGCAGATTAATTCAAAGCATTGGAACCAATCCCCAACAAGTAATTAGGATTTATTCTTTTTCCAAGTGTAATAAAAGACAGTAGAGGTTCATATGTAAATGCATATTTAGAACTGACAAAATGTTCATAAAGATTGGTCTTCTAAAGTGTAGAGGACAAGAGCAAGAAAGGGGAGCTGGAAGAGCATGGGGTGTGTTTGCAAGACTACTGCCCTGGCTGGCAGGTCTAGGAGGATCACGGTTCTCTTCCTACCGGAGTGGCTTATGGTGGTTGTTTGCTGCTGTTTGTTAGAGATGCCCTAGCACAGTGATACAGGCTGCGTGCTCTACGAAACAGAGACTTCTTGCCAGTTCTGTAAGCTGGATGTCTGAGAACAAGATGCTGGTGGACTAGTCTCCTCTGACACCTCTGTCCTTGGGTTGACTGTAATCTTCAGTAGTCTTCATACTAACTTCCTCTTCTTCTTCAATACCAGTTATATTGAGTTAGTGGCTACTCAATCACATGTCAAGTTAGTATCCATTAGGTTTTAAACCGGGGACAAAGGGCTGAGAAGCCTATTTAACATATCAAAGAAGACTTGTCCTCCAGCTTCTCCCAGCATCCTTCAGTCCCTACCTGTTAAAGAGTGCTCTTAGCTGGTATGCCCTATACTCACCCTAAACTTCTGCATCCCTGGAGGCTGATAATCCAATCAATTTGGCTTCCTTCTCTCTTTCTACCTTTGGACTTCCTGGATGCTGCACCTGGTCCCCTGCTCTCCTTCTCCCTTCCCACCTTCTCCTTATATGAAACAGTGAAGTTTTGTCATGTCCACTGTGGACTCTCCCAGATGTCCCTGCCTCTGGCTATGCTCTCGATATGTTTACAGTAAACTTTCTCTACCACCACACCAAGGAGCAGCCCTTTCCTTTCCTTTCCTTTCCTTTCCTTTCCTTTCCTTTCCTCTCCTCTCCTCTCCTCTCCTCTCCTCTCCTCTCCTCTCCTCT